>NW_027420546.1:0-30660 GCF_009905375.1 Apium graveolens
TTTTGCTCCATACCTCGTGTACTACTACTGCCTACGAGAATTATTTAAAAACCTAGTTTCACTGGTTTCCAGCCCCGATTCACGTCCGGACGACCCCAAATAAACGCGAAATCCAATTTCATAAATCCATAGGGACAAATTATGAAAAAATATTCAAAAACGGGCCGCCTCAATTTTTCTCCATACCTCGTGTACTATTGCATACGAGAATTATTTAAAAACCTAGTTTCACTGCTTCAGCCCCGATTCACGTTCGGACGACCCCAAATAAAACGCGAAAAGCAATTTCATAATCTATAGGGACAATTATGAAAAGATCTCCAAAAGACGGGCCGCCTCAATTTTTGCTCCATACCTCGTGTACTACTGCCTACGAGAATTATTAAAACCTCGTTTCGTGGTTTCGTCCCCGACTTCACGTTCGGACGACCCCAAATAACGCGAATGAATATTCATAAATCCATAGGGACAATTATGAAAAGATATCCAAAAAATGGCCGCCTCAATTTTGGCTCCATACCTCGTGTACCCCTGCCTACGAGAATTATTTTGAAACCTAGTTTCATTGGTTTCAGCCCCGATTCACTTGCGGACGACCCCGAATAAATGCGAATGCAATTTCATAAATCCATAGGGACAAATTATGAAAAGATATCCAAAAAATGGGACGCCTCAATTTTGGCTCCATACCTCGTGTACCCCTGCCTACGAGAATTATTTTGAAACCTAGTTTCATTGGTTTCAGCCCCGATTCACTTGCGGACGACCCCGAATAAATGCGAATGCAATTTCATAAATCCATAGGGACAAATTATGAAAAGATATCCAAAAAATGGGACGCCTCAATTTTGGCTCCATACCACGTGTACCCCTGCCTACGAGAATTATTTGAAACCTAGTTTCATTGGTTTCAGCCCCGATTCACTTGCGGACGACCCCGAATAAATGCGAATGCAATTTCATAAATCCATAGGGACAAATTATGAAAAGATATCCAAAAAATGGGACTGCCTCAATTTTGGCTCCATACCTCGTGTACCCCTGCCTACGAGAATTATTTTGAAACCTAGTTTCATTGGTTTCAGCCCCGATTCACTTTCGGACGACCCCAAATAAATGCGAATGCAATTTCATAAATCCATAGGGACAAATTATGAAAAGATATCCAAAAAATGGGACGCCTCAATTTTGGCTCCATACCTCGTGTACCCCTGCCTACGAGAATTATTTTGAAACCTAGTTTCATTGGTTTCAGCCCCGATTCACTTTCGGACGACCCCGAAATAAATGCGAATGCAATTTCATAAATCCATAGGGACAAATTATGAAAAGATATCCAAAAAATGGGACGCCTCAATTTTGGCTCCATACCTCGTGTACCCCTGCCTACGAGAATTATTTAGAAACCTAGTTTCATTGGTTTCAGCCCCGATTCACTTGCGGACGACCCCGAATAAATGCGAATGCAATTTCATAAATCCATAGGGACAAATTATGAAAAGATATCCAAAAAATGGGACGCCTCAATTTTGGCTCCATACCTCGTGTACCCCTGCCTACGAGAATTATTTTGAAACCTAGTTTCATTGGTTTCAGCCCCGATTCACTTGCGGACGACCCCGAATAAATGCGAATGCAATTTCATAAATCCATAGGGACAAATTATGAAAAGATATCCAAAAAATGGGACGCCTCAATTTTGGCTCCATACCTCGTGTACCCCTGCCTACGAGAATTATTTTGAAACCTAGTTTCATTGGTTTCAGCCCCGATTCACTTGCGGACGACCCCGAATAAATGCGAATGCAATTTCATAAATCCATAGGGACAAATTATGAAAAGATATCCAAAAAATGGGACGCCTCAATTTTGGCTCCATACCTCGTGTACCCCTGCCTACGAGAATTATTTTGAAACCTAGTTTCATTGGTTTCAGCCCCGATTCACTTGCGGACGACCCCGAATAAATGCGAATGCAATTTCATAAATCCATAGGGACAAATTATGAAAAGATATCCAAAAAATGGGACGCCTCAATTTTGGCTCCATACCTCGTGTACCCCTGCCTACGAGAATTATTTTGAAACCTAGTTTCATTGGTTTCAGCCCCGATTCACTTGCGGACGACCCCGAATAAATGCGAATGCAATTTCATAAATCCATAGGGACAAATTATGAAAAGATATCCAAAAAATGGGACGCCTCAATTTTGGCTCCATACCTCGTGTACCCCTGCCTACGAGAATTATTTAGAAACCTAGTTTCATTGGTTTCAGCCCCGATTCACTTTCGGACGACCCCAAATAAATGCGAATGCAATTTCATAAATCCATAGGGACAAATTATGAAAAGATATCCAAAAAATGGGACGCCTCAATTTTGGCTCCATACCTCGTGTACCCCTGCCTACGAGAATTATTTGAAACCTAGTTTCATTGGTTTCAGCCCCGATTCACTTGCGGACGACCCCGAAATAAATGCGAATGCAATTTCATAAATCCATAGGGACAAATTATGAAAAGATATCCAAAAAATGGGACGCCTCAATTTTGGCTCCATACCTCGTGTACCCCTGCCTACGAGAATTATTTTGAAACCTAGTTTCATTGGTTTCAGCCCCGATTCACTTGCGGACGACCCCGAATAAATGCGAATGCAATTTCATAAATCCATAGGGACAAATTATGAAAAGATATCCAAAAAATGGGACGCCTCAATTTTGGCTCCATACCTCGTGTACCCCTGCCTACGAGAATTATTTTGAAACCTAGTTTCATTGGTTTCAGCCCCGATTCACTTGCGGACGACCCCGAATAAATGCGAATGCAATTTCATAAATCCATAGGGACAAATTATGAAAAGATATCCAAAAAATGGGACGCCTCAATTTTGGCTCCATACCTCGTGTACCCCTGCCTACGAGAATTATTTTGAAACCTAGTTTCATTGGTTTCAGCCCCGATTCACTTGCGGACGACCCCGAATAAATGCGAATGCAATTTCATAAATCCATAGGGACAAATTATGAAAAGATATCCAAAAAATGGGACGCCTCAATTTTGGCTCCATACCTCGTGTACCCCTGCCTACGAGAATTATTTTGAAACCTAGTTTCATTGGTTTCAGCCCCGATTCACTTGCGGACGACCCCGAATAAATGCGAATGCAATTTCATAAATCCATAGGGACAAATTATGAAAAGATATCCAAAAAATGGGACGCCTCAATTTTGGCTCCATACCTCGTGTACCCCTGCCTACGAGAATTATTTTGAAACCTAGTTTCATTGGTTTCAGCCCCGATTCACTTGCGGACGACCCCGAATAAATGCGAATGCAATTTCATAAATCCATAGGGACAAATTATGAAAAGATATCCAAAAAATGGGACGCCTCAATTTTGGCTCCATACCTCGTGTACCCCTGCCTACGAGAATTATTTTGAAACCTAGTTTCATTGGTTTCAGCCCCGATTCACTTGCGGACGACCCCAAATAAATGCGAATGCAATTTCATAAATCCATAGGGACAAATTATGAAAAGATATCCAAAAAATGGGACGCCTCAATTTTGGCTCCATACCTCGTGTACCCCTGCCTACGAGAATTATTTTGAAACCTAGTTTCATTGGTTTCAGCCCCGATTCACTTGCGGACGACCCCGAATAAATGCGAATGCAATTTCATAAATCCATAGGGACAAATTATGAAAAGATATCCAAAAAATGGGACGCCTCAATTTTGGCTCCATACCTCGTGTACCCCTGCCTACGAGAATTATTTTGAAACCTAGTTTCATTGGTTTCAGCCCCGATTCACTTGCGGACGACCCCGAATAAATGCGAATGCAATTTCATAAATCCATAGGGACAAATTATGAAAAGATATCCAAAAAATGGGACGCCTCAATTTTGGCTCCATACCTCGTGTACCCCTGCCTACGAGAATTATTTTGAAACCTAGTTTCATTGGTTTCAGCCCCGATTCACTTGCGGACGACCCCGAATAAATGCGAATGCAATTTCATAAATCCATAGGGACAAATTATGAAAAGATATCCAAAAAATGGGACGCCTCAATTTTGGCTCCATACCTCGTGTACCCCTGCCTACGAGAATTATTTTGAAACCTAGTTTCATTGGTTTCAGCCCCGATTCACTTGCGGACGACCCCGAATAAATGCGAATGCAATTTCATAAATCCATAGGGACAAATTATGAAAAGATATCCAAAAAATGGGATGCCTCAATTTTGGCTCCATACCTCGTGTACCCCTGCCTACGAGAATTATTTGAAACCTAGTTTCATTGGTTTCAGCCCCGATTCACTTGCGGACGACCCCGAATAAATGCGAATGCAATTTCATAAATCCATAGGGACAAATTATGAAAAGATATCCAAAAAATGGGACGCCTCAATTTTGGCTCCATACCTCGTGTACCCCTGCCTACGAGAATTATTTTGAAACCTAGTTTCATTGGTTTCAGCCCCGATTCACTTGCGGACGACCCCGAATAAATGCGAATGCAATTTCATAAATCCATAGGGACAAATTATGAAAAGATATCCAAAAAATGGGACGCCTCAATTTTGGCTCCATACCTCGTGTACCCCTGCCTACGAGAATTATTTTGAAACCTAGTTTCATTGGTTTCAGCCCCGATTCACTTGCGGACGACCCCGAATAAATGCGAATGCAATTTCATAAATCCATAGGGACAAATTATGAAAAGATATCCAAAAAATGGGACGCCTCAATTTTGGCTCCATACCTCGTGTACCCCTGCCTACGAGAATTATTTAGAAACCTAGTTTCATTGGTTTCAGCCCCGATTCACTTGCGGACGACCCCAAATAAATGCGAATGCAATTTCATAAATCCATAGGGACAAATTATGAAAAGATATCCAAAAAATGGGACGCCTCAATTTTGGCTCCATACCTCGTGTACCCCTGCCTACGAGAATTATTTTGAAACCTAGTTTCATTGGTTTCAGCCCCGATTCACTTGCGGACGACCCCGAATAAATGCGAATGCAATTTCATAAATCCATAGGGACAAATTATGAAAAGATATCCAAAAAATGGGACGCCTCAATTTTGGCTCCATACCTCGTGTACCCCTGCCTACGAGAATTATTTTGAAACCTAGTTTCATTGGTTTCAGCCCCGATTCACTTGCGGACGACCCCGAATAAATGCGAATGCAATTTCATAAATCCATAGGGACAAATTATGAAAAGATATCCAAAAAATGGGACGCCTCAATTTTGGCTCCATACCTCGTGTACCCCTGCCTACGAGAATTATTTTGAAACCTAGTTTCATTGGTTTCAGCCCCGATTCACTTGCGGACGACCCCGAATAAATGCGAATGCAATTTCATAAATCCATAGGGACAAATTATGAAAAGATATCCAAAAAATGGGATGCCTCAATTTTGGCTCCATACCTCGTGTACCCCTGCCTACGAGAATTATTTTGAAACCTAGTTTCATTGGTTTCAGCCCCGATTCACTTGCGGACGACCCCGAATAAATGCGAATGCAATTTCATAAATCCATAGGGACAAATTATGAAAAGATATCCAAAAAATGGGACGCCTCAATTTTGGCTCCATACCTCGTGTACCCCTGCCTACGAGAATTATTTTGAAACCTAGTTTCATTGGTTTCAGCCCCGATTCACTTGCGGACGACCCCGAATAAATGCGAATGCAATTTCATAAATCCATAGGGACAAATTATGAAAAGATATCCAAAAAATGGGACGCCTCAATTTTGGCTCCATACCTCGTGTACCCCTGCCTACGAGAATTATTTTGAAACCTAGTTTCATTGGTTTCAGCCCCGATTCACTTTCGGACGACCCCAAATAAATGCGAATGCAATTTCATAAATCCATAGGGACAAATTATGAAAAGATATCCAAAAAATGGGACGCCTCAATTTTGGCTCCATACCTCGTGTACCCCTGCCTACGAGAATTATTTTGAAACCTAGTTTCATTGGTTTCAGCCCCGATTCACTTTCGGACGACCCCGAATAAATGCGAATGCAATTTCATAAATCCATAGGGACAAATTATGAAAAGATATCCAAAAAATGGGACGCCTCAATTTTGGCTCCATACCTCGTGTACCCCTGCCTACGAGAATTATTTAGAAACCTAGTTTCATTGGTTTCAGCCCCGATTCACTTGCGGACGACCCCGAATAAATGCGAATGCAATTTCATAAATCCATAGGGACAAATTATGAAAAGATATCCAAAAAATGGGACGCCTCAATTTTGGCTCCATACCTCGTGTACCCCTGCCTACGAGAATTATTTGGAAACCTAGTTTCATTGGTTTCAGCCCCGATTCACTTGCGGACGACCCCGAATAAATGCGAATGCAATTTCATAAATCCATAGGGACAAATTATGAAAAGATATCCAAAAAATGGGACGCCTCAATTTTGGCTCCATACCTCGTGTACCCCTGCCTACGAGAATTATTTTGAAACCTAGTTTCATTGGTTTCAGCCCCGATTCACTTGCGGACGACCCCGAATAAATGCGAATGCAATTTCATAAATCCATAGGGACAAATTATGAAAAGATATCCAAAAAATGGGACGCCTCAATTTTGGCTCCATACCTCGTGTACCCCTGCCTACGAGAATTATTTTGAAACCTAGTTTCATTGGTTTCAGCCCCGATTCACTTGCGGACGACCCCGAATAAATGCGAATGCAATTTCATAAATCCATAGGGACAAATTATGAAAAGATATCCAAAAAATGGGACGCCTCAATTTTGGCTCCATACCTCGTGTACCCCTGCCTACGAGAATTATTTAGAAACCTAGTTTCATTGGTTTCAGCCCCGATTCACTTTCGGACGACCCCGAATAAATGCGAATGCAATTTCATAAATCCATAGGGACAAATTATGAAAAGATATCCAAAAAATGGGACGCCTCAATTTTGGCTCCATACCTCGTGTACCCCTGCCTACGAGAATTATTTGAAACCTAGTTTCATTGGTTTCAGCCCCGATTCACTTGCGGACGACCCCGAATAAATGCGAATGCAATTTCATAAATCCATAGGGACAAATTATGAAAAGATATCCAAAAAATGGGATGCCTCAATTTTGGCTCCATACCTCGTGTACCCCTGCCTACGAGAATTATTTTGAAACCTAGTTTCATTGGTTTCAGCCCCGATTCACTTGCGGACGACCCCGAATAAATGCGAATGCAATTTCATAAATCCATAGGGACAAATTATGAAAAGATATCCAAAAAATGGGACGCCTCAATTTTGGCTCCATACCTCATGTACCCCTGCCTACGAGAATTATTTTGAAACCTAGTTTCATTGGTTTCATCCCCGATTCACTTGCGGACGACCCCGAATAAATACGAATGCAATTTCATAAATCCATAGGGACAAATTATGAAAAGATATCCAAAAAATGGGATGCCTCAATTTTGGCTCCATACCTCGTGTACCCCTGCCTACAAGAATTATTTTGAAACCTAGTTTCATTGGTTTCAGCCCCGATTCACGAGGTATGGAGCCAAAATTGAGGCGTCCCATTTTTTGGATATCTTTTCATAATTTGTCCCTATGGATTTATGAAATTGCATTCGCATTTATTCGGGGTCGTCCGCAAGTGAATCGGGGCTGAAACCAATGAAACTAGGTTTCTAAATAATTCTCGTAGGCAGGGGTACACGAGGTATGGAGCCAAAATTGAGGCGTCCCATTTTTTGGATATCTTTTCATAATTTGTCCCTATGGATTTATGAAATTGCATTCGCATTTATTTGGGGTCGTCCGAAAGTGAATCGGGGCTGAAACCAATGAAACTAGGTTTCTAAATAATTCTCGTAGGCAGGGGTACACGAGGTATGGAGCCAAAATTGAGGCGTCCCATTTTTTGGATATCTTTTCATAATTTGTCCCTATGGATTTATGAAATTGCATTCGCATTTATTTGGGGTCGTCCGAAAGTGAATCGGGGCTGAAACCAATGAAACTAGGTTTCAAAATAATTCTCGTAGGCAGGGGTACACGAGGTATGGAGCCAAAATTGAGGCGTCCCATTTTTTGGATATCTTTTCATAATTTGTCCCTATGGATTTATGAAATTGCATTCGCATTTATTCGGGGTCGTCCGCAAGTGAATCGGGGCTGAAACCAATGAAACTAGGTTTCAAAATAATTCTCGTAGGCAGGGGTACACGAGGTATGGAGCCAAAATTGAGGCGTCCCATTTTTTGGATATCTTTTCATAATTTGTCCCTATGGATTTATGAAATTGCATTCGCATTTATTCGGGGTCGTCCGCAAGTGAATCGGGGCTGAAACCAATGAAACTAGGTTTCAAAATAATTCTCGTAGGCAGGGGTACACGAGGTATGGAGCCAAAATTGAGGCAGTCCCATTTTTTGGATATCTTTTCATAATTTGTCCCTATGGATTTATGAAATTGCATTCGCATTTATTCGGGGTCGTCCGCAAGTGAATCGGGGCTGAAACCAATGAAACTAGGTTTCAAAATAATTCTCGTAGGCAGGGGTACACGAGGTATGGAGCCAAAATTGAGGCGTCCCATTTTTTGGATATCTTTTCATAATTTGTCCCTATGGATTTATGAAATTGCATTCGCATTTATTCGGGGTCGTCCGCAAGTGAATCGGGGCTGAAACCAATGAAACTAGGTTTCAAAATAATTCTCGTAGGCAGGGGTACACGAGGTATGGAGCCAAAATTGAGGCGTCCCATTTTTTGGATATCTTTTCATAATTTGTCCCTATGGATTTATGAAATTGCATTCGCATTTATTCGGGGTCGTCCGCAAGTGAATCGGGGCTGAAACCAATGAAACTAGGTTTCTAAATAATTCTCGTAGGCAGGGGTACACGAGGTATGGAGCCAAAATTGAGGCGTCCCATTTTTTGGATATCTTTTCATAATTTGTCCCTATGGATTTATGAAATTGCATTCGCATTTATTCGGGGTCGTCCGAAAGTGAATCGGGGCTGAAACCAATGAAACTAGGTTTCAAAATAATTCTCGTAGGCAGGGGTACACGAGGTATGGAGCCAAAATTGAGGCGTCCCATTTTTTGGATATCTTTTCATAATTTGTCCCTATGGATTTATGAAATTGCATTCGCATTTATTCGGGGTCGTCCGCAAGTGAATCGGGGCTGAAACCAATGAAACTAGGTTTCAAAATAATTCTCGTAGGCAGGGGTACACGAGGTATGGAGCCAAAATTGAGGCGTCCCATTTTTTGGATATCTTTTCATAATTTGTCCCTATGGATTTATGAAATTGCATTCGCATTTATTCGGGGTCGTCCGCAAGTGAATCGGGGCTGAAACCAATGAAACTAGGTTTCAAAATAATTCTCGTAGGCAGGGGTACACGAGGTATGGAGCCAAAATTGAGGCGTCCCATTTTTTGGATATCTTTTCATAATTTGTCCCTATGGATTTATGAAATTGCATTCGCATTTATTCGGGGTCGTCCGCAAGTGAATCGGGGCTGAAACCAATGAAACTAGGTTTCAAAATAATTCTCGTAGGCAGGGGTACACGAGGTATGGAGCCAAAATTGAGGCGTCCCATTTTTTGGATATCTTTTCATAATTTGTCCCTATGGATTTATGAAATTGCATTCGCATTTATTCGGGGTCGTCCGAAAGTGAATCGGGGCTGAAACCAATGAAACTAGGTTTCAAAATAATTCTCGTAGGCAGGGGTACACGAGGTATGGAGCCAAAATTGAGGCGTCCCATTTTTTGGATATCTTTTCATAATTTGTCCCTATGGATTTATGAAATTGCATTCGCATTTATTCGGGGTCGTCCGCAAGTGAATCGGGGCTGAAACCAATGAAACTAGGTTTCAAAATAATTCTCGTAGGCAGGGGTACACGAGGTATGGAGCCAAAATTGAGGCGTCCCATTTTTTGGATATCTTTTCATAATTTGTCCCTATGGATTTATGAAATTGCATTCGCATTTATTCGGGGTCGTCCGCAAGTGAATCGGGGCTGAAACCAATGAAACTAGGTTTCAAAATAATTCTCGTAGGCAGGGGTACACGAGGTATGGAGCCAAAATTGAGGCGTCCCATTTTTTGGATATCTTTTCATAATTTGTCCCTATGGATTTATGAAATTGCATTCGCATTTATTCGGGGTCGTCCGCAAGTGAATCGGGGCTGAAACCAATGAAACTAGGTTTCAAAATAATTCTCGTAGGCAGGGGTACACGAGGTATGGAGCCAAAATTGAGGCGTCCCATTTTTTGGATATCTTTTCATAATTTGTCCCTATGGATTTATGAAATTGCATTCGCATTTATTTGGGGTCGTCCGCAAGTGAATCGGGGCTGAAACCAATGAAACTAGGTTTCAAAATAATTCTCGTAGGCAGGGGTACACGAGGTATGGAGCCAAAATTGAGGCGTCCCATTTTTTGGATATCTTTTCATAATTTGTCCCTATGGATTTATGAAATTGCATTCGCATTTATTTGGGGTCGTCCGAAAGTGAATCGGGGCTGAAACCAATGAAACTAGGTTTCAAAATAATTCTCGTAGGCAGGGGTACACGAGGTATGGAGCCAAAATTGAGGCGTCCCATTTTTTGGATATCTTTTCATAATTTGTCCCTATGGATTTATGAAATTGCATTCGCATTTATTCGGGGTCGTCCGCAAGTGAATCGGGGCTGAAACCAATGAAACTAGGTTTCAAAATAATTCTCGTAGGCAGGGGTACACGAGGTATGGAGCCAAAATTGAGGCGTCCCATTTTTTGGATATCTTTTCATAATTTGTCCCTATGGATTTATGAAATTGCATTCGCATTTATTCGGGGTCGTCCGCAAGTGAATCGGGGCTGAAACCAATGAAACTAGGTTTCAAAATAATTCTCGTAGGCAGGGGTACACGAGGTATGGAGCCAAAATTGAGGCGTCCCATTTTTTGGATATCTTTTCATAATTTGTCCCTATGGATTTATGAAATTGCATTCGCATTTATTCGGGGTCGTCCGCAAGTGAATCGGGGCTGAAACCAATGAAACTAGGTTTCAAAATAATTCTCGTAGGCAGGGGTACACGAGGTATGGAGCCAAAATTGAGGCAGTCCCATTTTTTGGATATCTTTTCATAATTTGTCCCTATGGATTTATGAAATTGCATTCGCATTTATTTGGGGTCGTCCGAAAGTGAATCGGGGCTGAAACCAATGAAACTAGGTTTCAAAATAATTCTCGTAGGCAGGGGTACACGAGGTATGGAGCCAAAATTGAGGCGTCCCATTTTTTGGATATCTTTTCATAATTTGTCCCTATGGATTTATGAAATTGCATTCGCATTTATTTGGGGTCGTCCGAAAGTGAATCGGGGCTGAAACCAATGAAACTAGGTTTCAAAATAATTCTCGTAGGCAGGGGTACACGAGGTATGGAGCCAAAATTGAGGCGTCCCATTTTTTGGATATCTTTTCATAATTTGTCCCTATGGATTTATGAAATTGCATTCGCATTTATTTGGGGTCGTCCGAAAGTGAATCGGGGCTGAAACCAATGAAACTAGGTTTCAAAATAATTCTCGTAGGCAGGGGTACACGAGGTATGGAGCCAAAATTGAGGCGTCCCATTTTTTGGATATCTTTTCATAATTTGTCCCTATGGATTTATGAAATTGCATTCGCATTTATTCGGGGTCGTCCGCAAGTGAATCGGGGCTGAAACCAATGAAACTAGGTTTCAAAATAATTCTCGTAGGCAGGGGTACACGAGGTATGGAGCCAAAATTGAGGCGTCCCATTTTTTGGATATCTTTTCATAATTTGTCCCTATGGATTTATGAAATTGCATTCGCATTTATTTGGGGTCGTCCGAAAGTGAATCGGGGCTGAAACCAATGAAACTAGGTTTCAAAATAATTCTCGTAGGCAGGGGTACACGAGGTATGGAGCCAAAATTGAGGCGTCCCATTTTTTGGATATCTTTTCATAATTTGTCCCTATGGATTTATGAAATTGCATTCGCATTTATTCGGGGTCGTCCGCAAGTGAATCGGGGCTGAAACCAATGAAACTAGGTTTCAAAATAATTCTCGTAGGCAGGGGTACACGAGGTATGGAGCCAAAATTGAGGCGTCCCATTTTTTGGATATCTTTTCATAATTTGTCCCTATGGATTTATGAAATTGCATTCGCATTTATTCGGGGTCGTCCGCAAGTGAATCGGGGCTGAAACCAATGAAACTAGGTTTCAAAATAATTCTCGTAGGCAGGGGTACACGAGGTATGGAGCCAAAATTGAGGCAGTCCCATTTTTTGGATATCTTTTCATAATTTGTCCCTATGGATTTATGAAATTGCATTCGCATTTATTCGGGGTCGTCCGAAAGTGAATCGGGGCTGAAACCAATGAAACTAGGTTTCAAAATAATTCTCGTAGGCAGGGGTACACGAGGTATGGAGCCAAAATTGAGGCGTCCCATTTTTTGGATATCTTTTCATAATTTGTCCCTATGGATTTATGAAATTGCATTCGCATTTATTTGGGGTCGTCCGAAAGTGAATCGGGGCTGAAACCAATGAAACTAGGTTTCAAAATAATTCTCGTAGGCAGGGGTACACGAGGTATGGAGCCAAAATTGAGGCGTCCCATTTTTTGGATATCTTTTCATAATTTGTCCCTATGGATTTATGAAATTGCATTCGCATTTATTTGGGGTCGTCCGAAAGTGAATCGGGGCTGAAACCAATGAAACTAGGTTTCAAAATAATTCTCGTAGGCAGGGGTACACGAGGTATGGAGCCAAAATTGAGGCGTCCCATTTTTTGGATATCTTTTCATAATTTGTCCCTATGGATTTATGAAATTGCATTCGCATTTATTCGGGGTCGTCCGCAAGTGAATCGGGGCTGAAACCAATGAAACTAGGTTTCAAAATAATTCTCGTAGGCAGGGGTACACGAGGTATGGAGCCAAAATTGAGGCGTCCCATTTTTTGGATATCTTTTCATAATTTGTCCCTATGGATTTATGAAATTGCATTCGCATTTATTCGGGGTCGTCCGAAAGTGAATCGGGGCTGAAACCAATGAAACTAGGTTTCAAAATAATTCTCGTAGGCAGGGGTACACGAGGTATGGAGCCAAAATTGAGGCGTCCCATTTTTTGGATATCTTTTCATAATTTGTCCCTATGGATTTATGAAATTGCATTCGCATTTATTCGGGGTCGTCCGCAAGTGAATCGGGGCTGAAACCAATGAAACTAGGTTTCAAAATAATTCTCGTAGGCAGGGGTACACGAGGTATGGAGCCAAAATTGAGGCGTCCCATTTTTTGGATATCTTTTCATAATTTGTCCCTATGGATTTATGAAATTGCATTCGCATTTATTCGGGGTCGTCCGCAAGTGAATCGGGGCTGAAACCAATGAAACTAGGTTTCAAAATAATTCTCGTAGGCAGGGGTACACGAGGTATGGAGCCAAAATTGAGGCGTCCCATTTTTTGGATATCTTTTCATAATTTGTCCCTATGGATTTATGAAATTGCATTCGCATTTATTCGGGGTCGTCCGCAAGTGAATCGGGGCTGAAACCAATGAAACTAGGTTTCAAAATAATTCTCGTAGGCAGGGGTACACGAGGTATGGAGCCAAAATTGAGGCGTCCCATTTTTTGGATATCTTTTCATAATTTGTCCCTATGGATTTATGAAATTGCATTCGCATTTATTTGGGGTCGTCCGAAAGTGAATCGGGGCTGAAACCAATGAAACTAGGTTTCAAAATAATTCTCGTAGGCAGGGGTACACGAGGTATGGAGCCAAAATTGAGGCGTCCCATTTTTTGGATATCTTTTCATAATTTGTCCCTATGGATTTATGAAATTGCATTCGCATTTATTCGGGGTCGTCCGAAAGTGAATCGGGGCTGAAACCAATGAAACTAGGTTTCAAAATAATTCTCGTAGGCAGGGGTACACGAGGTATGGAGCCAAAATTGAGGCGTCCCATTTTTTGGATATCTTTTCATAATTTGTCCCTATGGATTTATGAAATTGCATTCGCATTTATTCGGGGTCGTCCGAAAGTGAATCGGGGCTGAAACCAATGAAACTAGGTTTCAAAATAATTCTCGTAGGCAGGGGTACACGAGGTATGGAGCCAAAATTGAGGCGTCCCATTTTTTGGATATCTTTTCATAATTTGTCCCTATGGATTTATGAAATTGCATTCGCATTTATTTGGGGTCGTCCGAAAGTGAATCGGGGCTGAAACCAATGAAACTAGGTTTCAAATAATTCTCGTAGGCAGGGGTACACGAGGTATGGAGCCAAAATTGAGGCGTCCCATTTTTTGGATATCTTTTCATAATTTGTCCCTATGGATTTATGAAATTGCATTCGCATTTATTTGGGGTCGTCCGAAAGTGAATCGGGGCTGAAACCAATGAAACTAGGTTTCTAAATAATTCTCGTAGGCAGGGGTACACGAGGTATGGAGCCAAAATTGAGGCGTCCCATTTTTTGGATATCTTTTCATAATTTGTCCCTATGGATTTATGAAATTGCATTCGCATTTATTTGGGGTCGTCCGAAAGTGAATCGGGGCTGAAACCAATGAAACTAGGTTTTCAAATAATTCTCGTAGGCAGGGTACACGAGGTATGGAGCCAAAATTGAGGCGTCCCATTTTTTGGATATCTTTTCATAATTTGTCCCTATGGATTTATGAAATTGCATTCGCATTTATTTGGGGTCGTCCGAAAGTGAATCGGGGCTGAAACCAATGAAACTAGGTTTCAAATAATTCTCGTAGGCAGGGGTACACGAGGTATGGAGCCAAAATTGAGGCGTCCCATTTTTTGGATATCTTTTCATAATTTGTCCCTATGGATTTATGAAATTGCATTCGCATTTATTCGGGGTCGTCCGCAAGTGAATCGGGGCTGAAACCAATGAAACTAGGTTTCAAATAATTCTCGTAGGCAGGGGTACACGAGGTATGGAGCCAAAATTGAGGCGTCCCATTTTTTGGATATCTTTTCATAATTTGTCCCTATGGATTTATGAAATTGCATTCGCATTTATTTGGGGTCGTCCGAACGTGAATCGGGGCTGAAACCAATGAAACTAGGTTTCAAATAATTCTCGTAGGCAGGGGTACACGAGGTATGGAGCCAAAATTGAGGCGTCCCATTTTTGGATATCTTTTCATAATTTGTCCCTATGGATTTATGAAATTGCATTCGCATTTATTTGGGGTCGTCCGAACGTGAATCGGGGCTGAAACCAATGAAACTAGGTTTCTAAATAATTCTCGTAGGCAGTAGGTACACGAGGTATGGAGCAAAAATTGAGGCGTCCCATTTTTTGGATATCTTTTCATAATTTGTCCCTATGGATTTATGAAATTGCATTCGCATTTATTTGGGGTCGTCCGAACGTGAATCGGGGCTGAAACCAATGAAACTAGGTTTTAAATAATTCTCGTAGGCAGTAGTACACGAGGTATGGAGCCAAAAATTGAGGCGTCCCATTTTTTGGATATCTTTTCATAATTTGTCCCTATGGATTTATGAAATTGCATTCGCATTTATTTGGGGTCGTCCGAAAGTGAATCGGGGCTGAAACCAATGAAACTAGGTTTCAAAATAATTCTCGTAGGCAGGGGTACACGAGGTATGGAGCCAAAATTGAGGCGTCCCATTTTTTGGATATCTTTTCATAATTTGTCCCTATGGATTTATGAAATTGCATTCGCATTTATTTGGGGTCGTCCGAAAGTGAATCGGGGCTGAAACCAATGAAACTAGGTTTCAAATAATTCTCGTAGGCAGGGGTACACGAGGTATGGAGCCAAAATTGAGGCGTCCCATTTTTTGGATATCTTTTCATAATTTGTCCCTATGGATTTATGAAATTGCATTCGCATTTATTTGGGGTCGTCCGAAAGTGAATCGGGGCTGAAACCAATGAAACTAGGTTTCAAATAATTCTCGTAGGCAGGGGTACACGAGGTATGGAGCCAAAATTGAGGCGTCCCATTTTTTGGATATCTTTTCATAATTTGTCCCTATGGATTTATGAAATTGCATTCGCATTTATTTGGGGTCGTCCGAAAGTGAATCGGGGCTGAAACCAATGAAACTAGGTTTCAAAATAATTCTCGTAGGCAGGGGTACACGAGGTATGGAGCCAAAATTGAGGCGTCCCATTTTTTGGATATCTTTTCATAATTTGTCCCTATGGATTTATGAAATTGCATTCGCATTTATTTGGGGTCGTCCGAAAGTGAATCGGGGCTGAAACCAATGAAACTAGGTTTCTAAATAATTCTCGTAGGCAGGGGTACACGAGGTATGGAGCCAAAATTGAGGCGTCCCATTTTTTGGATATCTTTTCATAATTTGTCCCTATGGATTTATGAAATTGCATTCGCATTTATTTGGGGTCGTCCGAAAGTGAATCGGGGCTGAAACCAATGAAACTAGGTTTCAAATAATTCTCGTAGGCAGGGGTACACGAGGTATGGAGCCAAAATTGAGGCGTCCCATTTTTTGGATATCTTTTCATAATTTGTCCCTATGGATTTATGAAATTGCATTCGCATTTATTTGGGGTCGTCCGAAAGTGAATCGGGGCTGAAACCAATGAAACTAGGTTTCAAAATAATTCTCGTAGGCAGGGGTACACGAGGTATGGAGCCAAAATTGAGGCGTCCCATTTTTTGGATATCTTTTCATAATTTGTCCCTATGGATTTATGAAATTGCATTCGCATTTATTTGGGGTCGTCCGAAAGTGAATCGGGGCTGAAACCAATGAAACTAGGTTTCAAAATAATTCTCGTAGGCAGGGGTACACGAGGTATGGAGCCAAAATTGAGGCGTCCCATTTTTTGGATATCTTTTCATAATTTGTCCCTATGGATTTATGAAATTGCATTCGCATTTATTTGGGGTCGTCCGAAAGTGAATCGGGGCTGAAACCAATGAAACTAGGTTTCTAAATAATTCTCGTAGGCAGGGGTACACGAGGTATGGAGCCAAAATTGAGGCGTCCCATTTTTTGGATATCTTTTCATAATTTGTCCCTATGGATTTATGAAATTGCATTCGCATTTATTTGGGGTCGTCCGAAAGTGAATCGGGGCTGAAACCAATGAAACTAGGTTTCAAAATAATTCTCGTAGGCAGGGGTACACGAGGTATGGAGCCAAAATTGAGGCGTCCCATTTTTTGGATATCTTTTCATAATTTGTCCCTATGGATTTATGAAATTGCATTCGCATTTATTTGGGGTCGTCCGAAAGTGAATCGGGGCTGAAACCAATGAAACTAGGTTTCAAAATAATTCTCGTAGGCAGGGGTACACGAGGTATGGAGCCAAAATTGAGGCGTCCCATTTTTTGGATATCTTTTCATAATTTGTCCCTATGGATTTATGAAATTGCATTCGCATTTATTTGGGGTCGTCCGCAAGTGAATCGGGGCTGAAACCAATGAAACTAGGTTTCAAAATAATTCTCGTAGGCAGGGGTACACGAGGTATGGAGCCAAAATTGAGGCGTCCCATTTTTTGGATATCTTTTCATAATTTGTCCCTATGGATTTATGAAATTGCATTCGCATTTATTTGGGGTCGTCCGAAAGTGAATCGGGGCTGAAACCAATGAAACTAGGTTTCAAATAATTCTCGTAGGCAGGGGTACACGAGGTATGGAGCCAAAATTGAGGCGTCCCATTTTTTGGATATCTTTTCATAATTTGTCCCTATGGATTTATGAAATTGCATTCGCATTTATTTGGGGTCGTCCGAAAGTGAATCGGGGCTGAAACCAATGAAACTAGGTTTCAAAATAATTCTCGTAGGCAGGGGTACACGAGGTATGGAGCCAAAATTGAGGCGTCCCATTTTTTGGATATCTTTTCATAATTTGTCCCTATGGATTTATGAAATTGCATTCGCATTTATTTGGGGTCGTCCGAAAGTGAATCGGGGCTGAAACCAATGAAACTAGGTTTCTAAATAATTCTCGTAGGCAGGGGTACACGAGGTATGGAGCCAAAATTGAGGCGTCCCATTTTTTGGATATCTTTTCATAATTTGTCCCTATGGATTTATGAAATTGCATTCGCATTTATTTGGGGTCGTCCGAAAGTGAATCGGGGCTGAAACCAATGAAACTAGGTTTCAAAATAATTCTCGTAGGCAGGGGTACACGAGGTATGGAGCCAAAATTGAGGCGTCCCATTTTTTGGATATCTTTTCATAATTTGTCCCTATGGATTTATGAAATTGCATTCGCATTTATTTGGGGTCGTCCGCAAGTGAATCGGGGCTGAAACCAATGAAACTAGGTTTCAAATAATTCTCGTAGGCAGGGGTACACGAGGTATGGAGCCAAAATTGAGGCGTCCCATTTTTTGGATATCTTTTCATAATTTGTCCCTATGGATTTATGAAATTGCATTCGCATTTATTCGGGGTCGTCCGAAAGTGAATCGGGGCTGAAACCAATGAAACTAGGTTTCAAAATAATTCTCGTAGGCAGGGGTACACGAGGTATGGAGCCAAAATTGAGGCGTCCCATTTTTTGGATATCTTTTCATAATTTGTCCCTATGGATTTATGAAATTGCATTCGCATTTATTTGGGGTCGTCCGAAAGTGAATCGGGGCTGAAACCAATGAAACTAGGTTTCAAAATAATTCTCGTAGGCAGGGGTACACGAGGTATGGAGCCAAAATTGAGGCGTCCCATTTTTTGGATATCTTTTCATAATTTGTCCCTATGGATTTATGAAATTGCATTCGCATTTATTTGGGGTCGTCCGAAAGTGAATCGGGGCTGAAACCAATGAAACTAGGTTTCAAAATAATTCTCGTAGGCAGGGGTACACGAGGTATGGAGCCAAAATTGAGGCGTCCCATTTTTTGGATATCTTTTCATAATTTGTCCCTATGGATTTATGAAATTGCATTCGCATTTATTTGGGGTCGTCCGAAAGTGAATCGGGGCTGAAACCAATGAAACTAGGTTTCAAAATAATTCTCGTAGGCAGGGGTACACGAGGTATGGAGCCAAAATTGAGGCGTCCCATTTTTTGGATATCTTTTCATAATTTGTCCCTATGGATTTATGAAATTGCATTCGCATTTATTTGGGGTCGTCCGAAAGTGAATCGGGGCTGAAACCAATGAAACTAGGTTTCAAAATAATTCTCGTAGGCAGGGGTACACGAGGTATGGAGCCAAAATTGAGGCGTCCCATTTTTTGGATATCTTTTCATAATTTGTCCCTATGGATTTATGAAATTGCATTCGCATTTATTTGGGGTCGTCCGAAAGTGAATCGGGGCTGAAACCAATGAAACTAGGTTTCAAA
Organism: Apium graveolens; assembly: GCF_009905375.1. NCBI lineage: Eukaryota > Viridiplantae > Streptophyta > Magnoliopsida > Apiales > Apiaceae > Apium > Apium graveolens. The sequence goes on from NW_027420546.1 coordinate 19,424, forward strand.
ATAATTCTCGTAGGCAGGGGTACACGAGGTATGGAGCCAAAATTGAGGCGTCCCATTTTTTGGATATCTTTTCATAATTTGTCCCTATGGATTTATGAAATTGCATTCGCATTTATTTGGGGTCGTCCGAAAGTGAATCGGGGCTGAAACCAATGAAACTAGGTTTCAAAATAATTCTCGTAGGCAGGGGTACACGAGGTATGGAGCCAAAATTGAGGCGTCCCATTTTTTGGATATCTTTTCATAATTTGTCCCTATGGATTTATGAAATTGCATTCGCATTTATTTGGGGTCGTCCGAAAGTGAATCGGGGCTGAAACCAATGAAACTAGGTTTCAAAATAATTCTCGTAGGCAGGGGTACACGAGGTATGGAGCCAAAATTGAGGCGTCCCATTTTTTGGATATCTTTTCATAATTTGTCCCTATGGATTTATGAAATTGCATTCGCATTTATTTGGGGTCGTCCGAAAGTGAATCGGGGCTGAAACCAATGAAACTAGGTTTCAAAATAATTCTCGTAGGCAGGGGTACACGAGGTATGGAGCCAAAATTGAGGCGTCCCATTTTTTGGATATCTTTTCATAATTTGTCCCTATGGATTTATGAAATTGCATTCGCATTTATTTGGGGTCGTCCGAAAGTGAATCGGGGCTGAAACCAATGAAACTAGGTTTCAAAATAATTCTCGTAGGCAGGGGTACACGAGGTATGGAGCCAAAATTGAGGCGTCCCATTTTTTGGATATCTTTTCATAATTTGTCCCTATGGATTTATGAAATTGCATTCGCATTTATTTGGGGTCGTCCGAAAGTGAATCGGGGCTGAAACCAATGAAACTAGGTTTCAAATAATTCTCGTAGGCAGGGGTACACGAGGTATGGAGCCAAAATTGAGGCGTCCCATTTTTTGGATATCTTTTCATAATTTGTCCCTATGGATTTATGAAATTGCATTCGCATTTATTTGGGGTCGTCCGAAAGTGAATCGGGGCTGAAACCAATGAAACTAGGTTTCAAAATAATTCTCGTAGGCAGGGGTACACGAGGTATGGAGCCAAAATTGAGGCGTCCCATTTTTTGGATATCTTTTCATAATTTGTCCCTATGGATTTATGAAATTGCATTCGCATTTATTTGGGGTCGTCCGAAAGTGAATCGGGGCTGAAACCAATGAAACTAGGTTTCAAAATAATTCTCGTAGGCAGGGGTACACGAGGTATGGAGCCAAAATTGAGGCGTCCCATTTTTTGGATATCTTTTCATAATTTGTCCCTATGGATTTATGAAATTGCATTCGCATTTATTTGGGGTCGTCCGAAAGTGAATCGGGGCTGAAACCAATGAAACTAGGTTTCAAAATAATTCTCGTAGGCAGGGGTACACGAGGTATGGAGCCAAAATTGAGGCGTCCCATTTTTTGGATATCTTTTCATAATTTGTCCCTATGGATTTATGAAATTGCATTCGCATTTATTTGGGGTCGTCCGAAAGTGAATCGGGGCTGAAACCAATGAAACTAGGTTTCAAAATAATTCTCGTAGGCAGGGGTACACGAGGTATGGAGCCAAAATTGAGGCGTCCCATTTTTTGGATATCTTTTCATAATTTGTCCCTATGGATTTATGAAATTGCATTCGCATTTATTTGGGGTCGTCCGAAAGTGAATCGGGGCTGAAACCAATGAAACTAGGTTTCAAAATAATTCTCGTAGGCAGGGGTACACGAGGTATGGAGCCAAAATTGAGGCGTCCCATTTTTTGGATATCTTTTCATAATTTGTCCCTATGGATTTATGAAATTGCATTCGCATTTATTTGGGGTCGTCCGAAAGTGAATCGGGGCTGAAACCAATGAAACTAGGTTTCAAAATAATTCTCGTAGGCAGGGGTACACGAGGTATGGAGCCAAAATTGAGGCGTCCCATTTTTTGGATATCTTTTCATAATTTGTCCCTATGGATTTATGAAATTGCATTCGCATTTATTTGGGGTCGTCCGAAAGTGAATCGGGGCTGAAACCAATGAAACTAGGTTTCAAAATAATTCTCGTAGGCAGGGGTACACGAGGTATGGAGCCAAAATTGAGGCGTCCCATTTTTTGGATATCTTTTCATAATTTGTCCCTATGGATTTATGAAATTGCATTCGCATTTATTTGGGGTCGTCCGAAAGTGAATCGGGGCTGAAACCAATGAAACTAGGTTTCAAATAATTCTCGTAGGCAGGGGTACACGAGGTATGGAGCCAAAATTGAGGCGTCCCATTTTTTGGATATCTTTTCATAATTTGTCCCTATGGATTTATGAAATTGCATTCGCATTTATTTGGGGTCGTCCGAAAGTGAATCGGGGCTGAAACCAATGAAACTAGGTTTCTAAATAATTCTCGTAGGCAGGGGTACACGAGGTATGGAGCCAAAATTGAGGCGTCCCATTTTTTGGATATCTTTTCATAATTTGTCCCTATGGATTTATGAAATTGCATTCGCATTTATTTGGGGTCGTCCGAAAGTGAATCGGGGCTGAAACCAATGAAACTAGGTTTCAAAATAATTCTCGTAGGCAGGGGTACACGAGGTATGGAGCCAAAATTGAGGCGTCCCATTTTTTGGATATCTTTTCATAATTTGTCCCTATGGATTTATGAAATTGCATTCGCATTTATTCGGGGTCGTCCGCAAGTGAATCGGGGCTGAAACCAATGAAACTAGGTTTCAAAATAATTCTCGTAGGCAGGGGTACACGAGGTATGGAGCCAAAATTGAGGCGTCCCATTTTTTGGATATCTTTTCATAATTTGTCCCTATGGATTTATGAAATTGCATTCGCATTTATTTGGGGTCGTCCGAAAGTGAATCGGGGCTGAAACCAATGAAACTAGGTTTCAAAATAATTCTCGTAGGCAGGGGTACACGAGGTATGGAGCCAAAATTGAGGCGTCCCATTTTTTGGATATCTTTTCATAATTTGTCCCTATGGATTTATGAAATTGCATTCGCATTTATTTGGGGTCGTCCGCAAGTGAATCGGGGCTGAAACCAATGAAACTAGGTTTCAAAATAATTCTCGTAGGCAGGGGTACACGAGGTATGGAGCCAAAATTGAGGCGTCCCATTTTTTGGATATCTTTTCATAATTTGTCCCTATGGATTTATGAAATTGCATTCGCATTTATTTGGGGTCGTCCGAAAGTGAATCGGGGCTGAAACCAATGAAACTAGGTTTCAAAATAATTCTCGTAGGCAGGGGTACACGAGGTATGGAGCCAAAATTGAGGCGTCCCATTTTTTGGATATCTTTTCATAATTTGTCCCTATGGATTTATGAAATTGCATTCGCATTTATTCGGGGTCGTCCGCAAGTGAATCGGGGCTGAAACCAATGAAACTAGGTTTCTAAATAATTCTCGTAGGCAGGGGTACACGAGGTATGGAGCCAAAATTGAGGCGTCCCATTTTTTGGATATCTTTTCATAATTTGTCCCTATGGATTTATGAAATTGCATTCGCATTTATTTGGGGTCGTCCGCAAGTGAATCGGGGCTGAAACCAATGAAACTAGGTTTCAAATAATTCTCGTAGGCAGGGGTACACGAGGTATGGAGCCAAAATTGAGGCGTCCCATTTTTTGGATATCTTTTCATAATTTGTCCCTATGGATTTATGAAATTGCATTCGCATTTATTTGGGGTCGTCCGAAAGTGAATCGGGGCTGAAACCAATGAAACTAGGTTTCTAAATAATTCTCGTAGGCAGGGGTACACGAGGTATGGAGCCAAAATTGAGGCGTCCCATTTTTTGGATATCTTTTCATAATTTGTCCCTATGGATTTATGAAATTGCATTCGCATTTATTTGGGGTCGTCCGAAAGTGAATCGGGGCTGAAACCAATGAAACTAGGTTTCAAAATAATTCTCGTAGGCAGGGGTACACGAGGTATGGAGCCAAAATTGAGGCGTCCCATTTTTTGGATATCTTTTCATAATTTGTCCCTATGGATTTATGAAATTGCATTCGCATTTATTTGGGGTCGTCCGAAAGTGAATCGGGGCTGAAACCAATGAAACTAGGTTTCAAAATAATTCTCGTAGGCAGGGGTACACGAGGTATGGAGCCAAAATTGAGGCATCCCATTTTTTGGATATCTTTTCATAATTTGTCCCTATGGATTTATGAAATTGCATTCGCATTTATTTGGGGTCGTCCGAAAGTGAATCGGGGCTGAAACCAATGAAACTAGGTTTCTAAATAATTCTCGTAGGCAGGGGTACACGAGGTATGGAGCAAAATTGAGGCTTCCCATTTTTTGGATATCTTTTCATAATTTGTCCCTATGGATTTATGAAATTGCATTCGCATTTATTTGGGGTCGTCCGCAAGTGAATCGGGGCTGAAACCAATGAAACTAGGTTTCAAAATAATTCTCGTAGGCAGGGGTACACGAGGTATGGAGCCAAAATTGAGGCATCCCATTTTTTGGATATCTTTTCATAATTTGTCCCTATGGATTTATGAAATTGCATTCGCATTTATTCTGGGTCGTCCGCAAGTGAATCGGGGCTGAAACCAATGAAACTAGGTTTCAAAATAATTCTCGTAGGCAGGGGTACACGAGGTATGGAGCCAAAATTGAGGCGTCCCATTTTTTGGATATCTTTTCATAATTTGTCCCTATGGATTTATGAAATTGCATTCGCATTTATTTGGGGTCGTCCGAAAGTGAATCGGGGCTGAAACCAAATGAAACTAGGTTTCTAAATAATTCTCGTAGGTAGGGGTACACGAGGTATGGAGCCAAAATTGAGGCATCCCATTTTTTGGATATCTTTTCATAATTTGTCCCTATGGATTTATGAAATTGCATTCGCATTTATTTGGGGTCGTCCGAAAGTGAATCGGGGCTGAAACCAATGAAACTAGGTTTCAAAATAATTCTCGTAGGCAGGGGTACACGAGGTATGGAGCCAAAATTGAGGCGTCCCATTTTTTGGATATCTTTTCATAATTTGTCCCTATGGATTTATGAAATTGCATTCACATTTATTTGGGGTCATCCGAAAGTGAATCGGGGCTGAAACCAATGAAACTAGGTTTCTAAATAATTCTCGTAGGCAGGGGTACACGAGGTATGGAGCAAAATTTGAGGCTTCCCATTTTTTGGATATCTTTTCATAATTTGTCCCTATGGATTTATGAAATTGCATTCGCATTTATTTGGGGTCGTCCGCAAGTGAATCGGGGCTGAAACCAATGAAACTAGGTTTCAAAATAATTCTCGTAGGCAGGGGTACACGAGGTATGGAGCCAAAATTGAGGCATCCCATTTTTTGGATATCTTTTCATAATTTGTCCCTATGGATTTATGAAATTGCATTCGCATTTATTCTGGGTCGTCCGCAAGTGAATCGGGGCTGAAACCAATGAAACTAGGTTTCAAAATAATTCTCGTAGGCAGGGGTACACGAGGTATGGAGCCAAAATTGAGGCGTCCCATTTTTTGGATATCTTTTCATAATTTGTCCCTATGGATTTATGAAATTGCATTCGCATTTATTTGGGGTCGTCCGAAAGTGAATCGGGGCTGAAACCAATGAAACTAGGTTTCAAAATAATTCTCCTAGGCAGGGGTACACGAGGTATGGAGCCAAAATTGAGGCGTCCCATTTTTTGGATATCTTTTCATAATTTGTCCCTATGGATTTATGAAATTGCATTCGCATTTATTTGGGGTCGTCCGAAAGTGAATCGGGGCTGAAACCAATGAAACTAGGTTTCTAAATAATTCTCGTAGGCAGGGGTACACGAGGTATGGAGCCAAAATTGAGGCGTCCCATTTTTTGGATATCTTTTCATAATTTGTCCCTATGGATTTATGAAATTGCATTCGCATTTATTTGGGGTCGTCCGAAAGTGAATCGGGGCTGAAACCAATGAAACTAGGTTTCAAAATAATTCTCGTAGGCAGGGGTACACGAGGTATGGAGCCAAAATTGAGGCGTCCCATTTTTTGGATATCTTTTCATAATTTGTCCCTATGGATTTATGAAATTGCATTCGCATTTATTTGGGGTCGTCCGAAAGTGAATCGGGGCTGAAACCAATGAAACTAGGTTTCAAATAATTCTCGTAGGCAGGGGTACACGAGGTATGGAGCCAAAATTGAGGCGTCCCATTTTTTGGATATCTTTTCATAATTTGTCCCTATGGATTTATGAAATTGCATTCGCATTTATTCGGGGTCGTCCGAAAGTGAATCGGGGCTGAAACCAATGAAACTAGGTTTCTAAATAATTCTCGTAGGCAGGGGTACACGAGGTATGGAGCCAAAATTGAGGCGTCCCATTTTTTGGATATCTTTTCATAATTTGTCCCTATGGATTTATGAAATTGCATTCGCATTTATTTGGGGTCGTCCGAAAGTGAATCGGGGCTGAAACCAATGAAACTAGGTTTCAAATAATTCTCGTAGGCAGGGGTACACGAGGTATGGAGCCAAAATTGAGGCGTCCCATTTTTTGGATATCTTTTCATAATTTGTCCCTATGGATTTATGAAATTGCATTCGCATTTATTTGGGGTCGTCCGAAAGTGAATCGGGGCTGAAACCAATGAAACTAGGTTTCAAAATAATTCTCGTAGGCAGGGGTACACGAGGTATGGAGCCAAAATTGAGGCGTCCCATTTTTTGGATATCTTTTCATAATTTGTCCCTATGGATTTATGAAATTGCATTCGCATTTATTTGGGGTCGTCCGAAAGTGAATCGGGGCTGAAACCAATGAAACTAGGTTTCAAAATAATTCTCGTAGGCAGGGGTACACGAGGTATGGAGCCAAAATTGAGGCGTCCCATTTTTTGGATATCTTTTCATAATTTGTCCCTATGGATTTATGAAATTGCATTCGCATTTATTTGGGGTCGTCCGCAAGTGAATCGGGGCTGAAACCAATGAAACTAGGTTTCAAAATAATTCTCGTAGGCAGGGGTACACGAGGTATGGAGCCAAAATTGAGGCGTCCCATTTTTTGGATATCTTTTCATAATTTGTCCCTATGGATTTATGAAATTGCATTCGCATTTATTCGGGGTCGTCCGAAAGTGAATCGGGGCTGAAACCAATGAAACTAGGTTTCAAAATAATTCTCGTAGGCAGGGGTACACGAGGTATGGAGCCAAAATTGAGGCGTCCCATTTTTTGGATATCTTTTCATAATTTGTCCCTATGGATTTATGAAATTGCATTCGCATTTATTTGGGGTCGTCCGAAAGTGAATCGGGGCTGAAACCAATGAAACTAGGTTTCAAAATAATTCTCGTAGGCAGGGGTACACGAGGTATGGAGCCAAAATTGAGGCGTCCCATTTTTTGGATATCTTTTCATAATTTGTCCCTATGGATTTATGAAATTGCATTCGCATTTATTTGGGGTCGTCCGAAAGTGAATCGGGGCTGAAACCAATGAAACTAGGTTTCAAAATAATTCTCGTAGGCAGGGGTACACGAGGTATGGAGCCAAAATTGAGGCGTCCCATTTTTTGGATATCTTTTCATAATTTGTCCCTATGGATTTATGAAATTGCATTCGCATTTATTTGGGGTCGTCCGAAAGTGAATCGGGGCTGAAACCAATGAAACTAGGTTTCAAATAATTCTCGTAGGCAGGGGTACACGAGGTATGGAGCCAAAATTGAGGCGTCCCATTTTTTGGATATCTTTTCATAATTTGTCCCTATGGATTTATGAAATTGCATTCGCATTTATTTGGGGTCGTCCGAAAGTGAATCGGGGCTGAAACCAATGAAACTAGGTTTCAAATAATTCTCGTAGGCAGGGGTACACGAGGTATGGAGCCAAAATTGAGGCATCCCATTTTTTGGATATCTTTTCATAATTTGTCCCTATGGATTTATGAAATTGCATTCGCATTTATTCTGGGGTCGTCCGCAAGTGAATCGGGGCTGAAACCAATGAAACTAGGTTTCTAAATAATTCTCGTAGGCAGGGGTACACGAGGTATGGAGCCAAAATTGAGGCGTCCCATTTTTTGGATATCTTTTCATAATTTGTCCCTATGGATTTATGAAATTGCATTCGCATTTATTTGGGGTCGTCCGAAAGTGAATCGGGGCTGAAACCAATGAAACTAGGTTTCAAATAATTCTCGTAGGCAGGGGTACACGAGGTATGGAGCCAAAATTGAGGCGTCCCATTTTTTGGATATCTTTTCATAATTTGTCCCTATGGATTTATGAAATTGCATTCGCATTTATTTGGGGTCGTCCGAAAGTGAATCGGGGCTGAAACCAATGAAACTAGGTTTCAAAATAATTCTCGTAGGCAGGGGTACACGAGGTATGGAGCCAAAATTGAGGCGTCCCATTTTTTGGATATCTTTTCATAATTTGTCCCTATGGATTTATGAAATTGCATTCGCATTTATTTGGGGTCGTCCGAAAGTGAATCGGGGCTGAAACCAATGAAACTAGGTTTCAAAATAATTCTCGTAGGCAGGGGTACACGAGGTATGGAGCCAAAATTGAGGCGTCCCATTTTTTGGATATCTTTTCATAATTTGTCCCTATGGATTTATGAAATTGCATTCGCATTTATTTGGGGTCGTCCGAAAGTGAATCGGGGCTGAAACCAATGAAACTAGGTTTCAAAATAATTCTCGTAGGCAGGGGTACACGAGGTATGGAGCCAAAATTGAGGCGTCCCATTTTTTGGATATCTTTTCATAATTTGTCCCTATGGATTTATGAAATTGCATTCGCATTTATTTGGGGTCGTCCGAAAGTGAATCGGGGCTGAAACCAATGAAACTAGGTTTCAAAATAATTCTCGTAGGCAGGGGTACACGAGGTATGGAGCCAAAATTGAGGCGTCCCATTTTTTGGATATCTTTTCATAATTTGTCCCTATGGATTTATGAAATTGCATTCGCATTTATTTGGGGTCGTCCGAAAGTGAATCGGGGCTGAAACCAATGAAACTAGGTTTCAAATAATCTCGTAGGCAGGGGTACACGAGGTATGGAGCCAAAATTGAGGCGTCCCATTTTTTGGATATCTTTTCATAATTTGTCCCTATGGATTTATGAAATTGCATTCGCATTTATTTGGGGTCGTCCGAAAGTGAATCGGGGCTGAAACCAATGAAACTAGGTTTCAAAATAATTCTCGTAGGCAGGGGTACACGAGGTATGGAGCCAAAATTGAGGCGTCCCATTTTTTGGATATCTTTTCATAATTTGTCCCTATGGATTTATGAAATTGCATTCGCATTTATTTGGGGTCGTCCGAAAGTGAATCGGGGCTGAAACCAATGAAACTAGGTTTCAAATAATTCTCGTAGGCAGGGGTACACGAGGTATGGAGCCAAAATTGAGGCGTCCCATTTTTTGGATATCTTTTCATAATTTGTCCCTATGGATTTATGAAATTGCATTCGCATTTATTTGGGGTCGTCCGAAAGTGAATCGGGGCTGAAACCAATGAAACTAGGTTTCTAAATAATTCTCGTAGGCAGGGGTACACGAGGTATGGAGCCAAAATTGAGGCGTCCCATTTTTTGGATATCTTTTCATAATTTGTCCCTATGGATTTATGAAATTGCATTCGCATTTATTTGGGGTCGTCCGAAAGTGAATCGGGGCTGAAACCAATGAAACTAGGTTTCTAAATAATTCTCGTAGGCAGGGGTACACGAGGTATGGAGCCAAAATTGAGGCGTCCCATTTTTTGGATATCTTTTCATAATTTGTCCCTATGGATTTATGAAATTGCATTCGCATTTATTTGGGGTCGTCCGAAAGTGAATCGGGGCTGAAACAATGAAACTAGGTTTCTAAAATAATTCTCGTAGGCAGGGGTACACGAGGTATGGAGCCAAAATTGAGGCGTCCCATTTTTTGGATATCTTTTCATAATTTGTCCCTATGGATTTATGAAATTGCATTCGCATTTATTTGGGGTCGTCCGAAAGTGAATCGGGGCTGAAACCAATGAAACTAGGTTTCAAATAATTCTCGTAGGCAGGGGTACACGAGGTATGGAGCCAAAATTGAGGCGTCCCATTTTTTGGATATCTTTTCATAATTTGTCCCTATGGATTTATGAAATTGCATTCGCATTTATTTGGGGTCGTCCGAAGTGAATCGGGGCTGAAACCAATGAAACTAGGTTTCAAATAATTCTCGTAGGCAGGGGTACACGAGGTATGGAGCCAAAATTGAGGCGTCCCATTTTTTGGATATCTTTTCATAATTTGTCCCTATGGATTTATGAAATTGCATTCGCATTTATTTGGGGTCGTCCGAAAGTGAATCGGGGCTGAAACCAATGAAACTAGGTTTCAAATAATTCTCGTAGGCAGGGGTACACGAGGTATGGAGCCAAAATTGAGGCGTCCCATTTTTTGGATATCTTTCATAATTTGTCCCTATGGATTTATGAAATTGCATTCGCATTTATTTGGGGTCGTCCGAAAGTGAATCGGGGCTGAAACCAATGAAACTAGGTTTCAAATAATTCTCGTAGGCAGGGGTACACGAGGTATGGAGCCAAAATTGAGGCAGTCCCATTTTTTGGATATCTTTTCATAATTTGTCCCTATGGATTTATGAAATTGCATTCGCATTTATTTGGGGTCGTCCGAAAGTGAATCGGGGCTGGAAACCAATGAAACTAGGTTTCAAAATAATTCTCGTAGGCAGGGGTACACGAGGTATGGAGCCAAAATTGAGGCGTCCCATTTTTTGGATATCTTTCATAATTTGTCCCTATGGATTTATGAAATTGCATTCGCATTTATTTGGGTCGTCCGAAAGTGAATCGGGGCTGAAACAAATGAAACTAGGTTTCAAAATAATACTCGTAGGCAGGGGTACACGAGGTATGGAGCCAAATTGAGGGTCCCATTTTTTGGATATTTTCATAATTTGTCCCTATGGATTTATGAAATTGCATTCGCATTTATTTGGGGTCGTCGAAGTGAATCGGGGCTGAACCAATGAAACTAGGTTTCAAAATAATTCTCGTAGGCAGGGGTACACGAGGTATGGAGCCAAAATTGAGGTCCCATTTTTGGATATCTTTTCATAATTTGTCCCTATGGATTTATGAAATTGCATTCGCATTTATTGGGGTCGTCCGAAAGTGAATCGGGGCTGAAACCAATGAAACTAGGGTTTCAAAATAATTCTCGTAGGCAGGGGTACACGAGGTATGGAGCAAAAAT
>NW_027420547.1:0-132427 GCF_009905375.1 Apium graveolens
TCGGTAACTCTTCTATGAATATGGTTGAAGATGGTGGATCTTATATTTTAAAAATAGCAAAGGTGATAAACGGAAATTTAAAGGAAACAATAGAAACTCTTCGAACAAAAGGCCTAAATTACATGTTGGAAGTGTGGCAAACCAGGACATTTCAAGAAGGATAGTTGGGTGTTGGGTTTTGTGGAGTCTATTAATTAAGCCCATGAAAATAGACTATTCAGATTCAGATTAGTTTATGGATTAGTCTACTTTTCAAATTTGGACTGTAATTTTGATTTAGGCCTAGTTTCTTCTCTTATAAATACTCATGTAATTGTAAAATCATAACACAACAAATTGTGAGAGATCAATACAAAATTAGTGCGGCTTGTGGAGTAGGAATTTCCGAACCACGTAAATCTTTATCTTGTGTGATTGTCGTTTATTTTCTTGTTCTTGTTTATTCGCTTTGGGTTTTGCTTTCGTTGTTGTATACTCAACAACTGGTATCAGAGCCTAGGTTTTCAGGCGAGTGGGAGCGATGGCAGAAGACGGGAAGGTAAAGATCGACAAATTTGATGGCAAAGATTATGGGTTTTGGAAGATGCAAATTGAGGATTATTTGTATCAGAAAAAACTACATGAACGCTGGATGAGAAGAAACCAACTGTAATGAAGGATGAAGAATGGAAGCTTTTGGACAGGCAGGCTCTGGGGGTTGTCAGGTTGACTTTGGCGAAGAACGTTGCTTACAATATCGTCAAGGAAACGACAACTTATGGTTTGATCAAGGGTTTATCAAACATGTATAAGAAGCCGTCTGCTTCAAATAAGGTGTATTTGATTCGCTTGTTAGTTGCCACTATTGAATGAAGGCGATTGTGTTGCTGATCATGTGAAACGAATTTAATTCCATCCTAGCAAGATTGGCATTCGGTGGATATTAAATTTGATGATGAAGTACAAGCCTTGTTGTTGGCATCCTCATTACCGACAGTGGTCGGGATTTGTCACTGCTATAAGTAATTCATCTGGAAGCGGTAAGATGACTTTTGATGGAGTTCGAGATTCGTATTCTTGGAGAAGATATTCGTAGGAGAAACTCAAAGAGAGTCGTCAGGTTCCTTGTTGAGTGCTGAGAGTAGAGGGCAGAAAGTTCGAAAAGGGGCAGAATAAGGGTGCGTAGCAGATCAAAGTCACAGAAGAGAGGACAATCCAAAGATCGCAAGGATATTGTTTATTAAATTGTCAGAAGAAGGGTCACTTCAGGAATCAGTGCACGGCTCCCGCGGCTCCAAAAGGAAAGAGTAAAGAGGATAATTCAGGTCTAACGTAGTTGAAGAAGTAGAGGATGACGATGCTTTGATTTGTTGTGTTGAATGGTTGGGTTGAATCATGGGTTTAGGGATTCTGGTGCATCATTCCATGCTACCCCTTGCATGGATTTAATGTTAAATTTCAGATTGGAAATTTTGGTAAAGTTCGTCTTGCTGATGATGAGACTTTGGATATTGCGAGCATGGGAGATATTATATCAGAACCTTCTTTTGGAACTAGCTGGACGTTGAAAGATGTAAGTAACATTCCTGGACTGAAGAAGATCTTGTTATCTGTGGGTCAGGTTAGATAAGGAAGGGTATCGAGTTACTTTTGGAGATGGACAGTGGGACGGTTATAAAGCGGGAATCTAGTTATTGCTCGTGGAAAGAAAAAGGGGACTTTATACATTGTTGAACAATCTAGCTATGAAGCAAATGCAGTTGCTGATGAGATTGAGTCTTCAACTTTGTGGCACAAAGGCTTGGTCATATGAGTGAAAAAGGTATGAAGCTGTTAACTTCGAAGGGGGGAGATTCCAGAATTGAAGAATGTGGAAGTTGGATTGTGTTAGCCATGTGTTCTTGGAAAGCAGAAACGTGTACTTTTGCAAAATCAGGGAGGGACCACCAAAGCTAAGAAGTTAGAGCTAGCTCATACAGATGTATATGGTTCCAACACAGTTGCGTCGTTGGGTGGATCTCGATACTATGTCACTTTCATTGATGATTCCACTAGAAAGGTATGGGTTTATTTTTTAAAGAATAAATCAGATGTGTTTGCTACTTTCAAGAAGTGGAAGACTGAAGTTGAAATCACGACCGGTTTTAAAAGTGAAGAGTTGATGTCAGATAATGGAGGTGAATACAGTAGTGATGAGTTTAAAAGTTATTGTGCGGAATTTGGGAATTTAGAATGATTAAAACTATTCCACAGACACCACAACAGAATGGTGTTGCAGAGCGCATGAATAGAACCTTGAATGAGAGGGCCAAGAGTATGAGATTACATATAGGGTTGCCAAAGATGTTTTGGGCTGATGCAGTTAGCACAACTGCGTATCTCATAAATAGAGGACCTTCAAGTCATTTGGGGTTCAAGATTCCTGAAGAAGAGTGGCAGGAAAAAGAGGTAAAGCTTTCACACTTGCGAGTTTTTGGTTGTGTTTCTTATGTGCGTGTTAAAGATTGCGACAGTGATAAGCTTGATCTGAAAGCAAAGAAGTGTATCTTCATTGGTTATGGCTCAGATGATATGGGTTACCGTTTTTAAGATGAACTGACTAAAAGGTCGTTAGAAGTAGAGATGTTACTTTTAATGAGAATGCAGTGTATAAGGATAAGCTTGTAGTTGATTCTGAGTTTACAAAGGAACAACCTGAGAAAGAGGAAGCAGTGCTTGAAGATATTAGAAACAGATCTTGCAGGAAATAGTGGGAGTTCGGAGTATGTTGATGACAGGGTTCCAGTAACTCCACGGACTGAGGTAAGAAAATCTAGCAGAAGTGTGAAGCCACCACAAAGATATTCTCCTTTACATATTATATGTTATTGACCGAGGACGGGGAGCCTCAGTGTTATTCAGAGACAGTACAAGTGAATGATTCAGTTCAGTGGAAATCAGCCGTGGATGAGGAGATGAGTTCTCTTGAGAGAATGAGACTTGGTCTTTAACAGAGTTACCAGCAGGAAAGAAGGCTTTACATAATAAGTGGGTGTTCAGGATCAAAGAAGAACATGATGGAAGCAAGAGATACAAGGCAAGGTTAGTAGTCAAGGGTTATCAACAGAAAAAGGGTATTGACTATACCGATATATTTTCTCCCGTTGTTAAGATGACTACAGTTAGAATTGTGCTAAGTATTGTGGCCTGCAGAGGAGTTACATCTAGAGCAACTAGATGTTACTACTGTGTTCTTACATGGTGATCTTGAGGAAGACATCTACATGGTTCAGCCCGAGGGATTTCAGGTAGCTGGGAAAGAAAACCTTGTTTGCAAGCTTATAAAAGCTTGTATGGTTTAAAGCAAGCACCGAGACAATGGTACTTGAAGTTTGACAGCTTCATGATGAAGAATGGGTACACGAGGAGTGTTATGGATCATTGTTGTTACTTTAAACAGTTTGATTCATCTTATATCATATTGTTGTTGTATGTTGATGACATGTTAATAGCAGGATCAAATATGAGGGAAATCACCAGGTTAAAGAGACAGATGTCTGAGGAGTTTGAGATGAAGGATATGGGTGCAGCACAACAAATACTTGGTATGAGCATCATAAGGGATAGAACTGAAGGTACTTTAAAATTATCTCAAGAGAAGTATGTTGAGAAATTGTTACAGAAATTCATTGTCCAGGATGCAAAGACCAGAAATACACCGTTGGCGAGTCACTTTAATCTCACAAAGAAGCAATCACCTAAAATGGATGAAGGCAAGAAGATATGGTTAAAGTTCCTTATGCATCTACAGTTGGCAGTTTAATGTATGCTATGGTGTGTACAAGGCCAGACATTGCTCATACAGTGGGAGTTGTTAGCAGATTAATGTCTAATCCAGGAAGAGAGCATTGGGAAGTAGTCAAGTGGTTGTTACGCTACTTGAAAGGCACATCCAAGGTTGCACTATGTTTCAGTAAGAAAGATGTTATCTTGGAAGGGTTCTTTGATGCAGATTTGGGTGGATGTTTGGACACAAGAAAAAGTACAACGGGTTATATTTTCGCTTTGGGTGGCACCGCAGTTAGTTGGATGTCTCGACTTCAAAAGAGTGTTGCTCTTTCAACCACAGAAGCAGAATATATGGCTATCTCTGAAGCTAGCAAGGAGATGATTTGGTTGAAAAAATTTCTTGAGGAGTTGGGAAAGAAACAGGCGGACAGTGCTTTGTATAATGACAGTCAGAGTGCTATTCATCTAGCGAAGAATCCCGTATTTCATGCTAGGACGAAACATATTCAGCTGAGATATTACTTTACAAAAGAGTTAATAAGCAATGCTACTTTGTCCTTAAAGAAAATCCTTGATTCAAAGAATCCTGCAAATATGTTGACTAAGGTGGTTACGAATGAAAAGTTAAAGCTTTGCGTAGCTTCAACTGGCCTTTAGAATTGATTGATGAGAAGGCGCTACACTAGTTTGAGTTATTGATTGAATAATTGATTTTACTAGACTTACAAGGGTGAAGTGAAGATTGGCCAGACTCCAAGTGGGAGATTGTTGGGTTTTGTGGAGTCTATTAATTAAGCCCATGAAAATAGACTATTCAGATTCAGATTAGTTTATGGATTAGTCTACTTTTCAGATTTGAACCACGTAAATCTTTATCTTGTGTGATTGTCGTTTATTTCCTTGAATCTCCCCCTTCACACATCGGGCTAGACACCTGTCGATTCTGCCTCCTTCAGTGTGACCAGGCTCCCCCTCGACCCATACTGAAAGTCCATCTAGCTATCTACTCCCCCTAGGCCTATACTGGAAGGCCCGTCTGCCTTTTCCTTGAGCCCATTTTGGGGCAAGCTCATCTGCCTTTTCCTAGGTCACTTCTGGAGCCCATCTGAGATTGTTATGGACCGTTTACAACCTGAAGCTCTGATACCACTTGTTGGGCTTGCTGAGCAGACCTAACTCCATATTAGTATGATATTGTCCGCTTTGGGCCGAGCCCGCACGGGTTTGTTTTTGGGCACCTTCCACAAGACCTCATTCTAATTGGAGTTATCTGGCTGCTTATATTCTTGCAAACTGCCCCTCCCACAAACAATGTGGGACAACTCCTAACATTGGGTTGGTAAAAGTAAGAAGAAAAGGAAAAATGCTGGATTTGAATATTTATAATTTGTATAAAATTTGATTGAACACCATTAGAGTTTGTAGAATTATTTAAGATTCTTAGATAATTACACTCAAATTTTAATGAACTTTTAACTTAAAATTAATAATTCAAAATTTAAAATCTAAAGAACTTTCATTAATTCTTAAGTAAAACCTAAATCTAGAAAAAATAAAAGACAAGAATCATGAATGTAAAAAACCTGCAAAGTGAAAAAAGCTAAACACTTCAAAGAAAAAATTAAGATCAGCTTTTATCTAGGCAAGTCGGCCAACATATACAGTTTTAAAGTCATGAACGGCGACTCAGCCCCTCCACTCCTTAATCGATTAATCACCGATTAATTCTCTGCAAAGTACTCGATCGATTTGATTTTTAAAATCTGATTAATTCTTACGATTTTTTTTTTATTTAAGTATATATAATAATTTATTAAAGTTAAAATACTATATTAATTTAAAAATGAATAATTATAAAAATTATGATATAATAAATATATATTTCTTAATAATAACTAATATAATCAAAATAATATTTTAAATATAATTTCATAATATAATACATCTGATTTTTACCCCGATTAATCCTTTTAGTTAATCCCCGATTTTTTATTAATCCCAAATCGATAACTAGACCTATTTTTCCCGATTCCCAATTTCGACAGCATTGATACAATCAGGTATTTACTTAAATGAGATTCGGTGGGAGTCTAATTTCGAGTAATAGGAGCAGTTTTCTAAAAATCCCCGATTAATCCTTAAAAAATATTTGGCCGATCTATTTTTTGAAATCCGATTAATATTGATAAATTATTTTTGAATTATATATTTCATAATAAATAAGGTAAATATATTAAATATTATTAAAATATTTAAATATTTGATTTTGATTCCGATTAATCTATCCGATTAATCCCCGATTTGCCGATTAATCGAAATTTGGCTCGATTATGTTTTTAAAATTTGAATAAATGATTGTTTGTTTGAATACTCGTTTGTAACATTCGAGTGATTAGCTGTGCAGTGTGTACTCACTTAAACCAATTGGTCGGTTACTGATTTCAAAGCATTCATATGAGTAAATGGATCATGCGAGTAAACGAATACTGAGTCAAGTCAGCCGTTTTCTGAACACTACTCCCTCGTCTCATATTAAGTTTTTTATTTTAATTAGTTTATAATTAATTTTATTATATTTTGACCGTAAAATATATTTATATGTAATCAAAACAAGATTCAAAATTTATATTATTAGAAAATATATCTAATACTTTTAAAATGTTTTTTTTCCAATTTTTTAAGATAATAGATAAATTTTTCATAATTATCGGTCAAAGTCTATTCAATTTAACTACATAATAATAAAAATATGACACGTAATGTGGGATGGAGAAAATATTTTATTAATAAACTTTTCTACCAATGACGTGGTACATGTAATATATGTAATAGGTGAGTATTATTGTATGCACAAAATTTGGTATATAAAAAATTTACAAAATGATATGACATGTGATTCGTGATATTTAATTAAGTTATTGATGTGAATGCAGGACTAATTTCAATCGATATCCATCACATATTCATTTTGTGAAGAAAATTAGATATAATTTTATGAATATAACATTATTCATACTATGTTCCATTATCTTGTTTTTAATTTTTTTGAATTCTTGAAATCAAGATGTATTCAATTTAAATTTTAAAAATAAGAGGTGTATTTAATCAAGATTTTAAAAGATTTTTTTGAATTCTTGAAAACAAGATGTATTTAATTTAAATTTTAAAAAATCCTTTGAAATCCGATGATATTCAATATATATTAGAAAAAGTCTTTTAAAATCCGAGTGTATTCAACTTAGATTTTAAAAAGTCTACTGAAATCTGACGATATTGAATTTGGATTTTTAAAAGTCCATCAAAATCTGATGGTATTCAAAAATCCGTGTTTTTTAATTGAAAAAGTTGTGGATTTTCATCGATTTGCTAATTCATTTTTAATTTTTTGAAATCTCTTTAAAATACATGATATTTTGAAGGATTTGTGGAAAATTCACAAAATCAGCAAGACTCTGCGAGATTTTTTCATCAACTCCGTCAAAATTCACGAACAATTAAAATCAACGAAAATCTTCCAAAATTCATGAATTATTATCACTCATTTAAAATCTGAAATGAATACACCCCTTAAATAATAAGGCAATAATGAAAATTAAGAACAAAGATGAAATTAAGAATCGTTACTCGATAATCAAAGTTGAATAGCTCAAGTGGTTAAGAGTTTATCCTCTATCTTCGCAGATCCTGGGTTCGATCCTCGCTTACCCTAAGAATTTATGAGAACATATACTTATTTGTAATATATTTGTAAAAAAAAAACGAATTGTTGCTAGATTTTTGTAACCTTTTTTTGGTTGTGACATGTAAACTTCCTGCCTCTTTCCTGTGTGCTGTCTTGTCTGCTCCTTTTGTTTAATATTAACGTATATGAACCCCCATCTCCGACCTCATTTCTTTTCATCCATTCTGACTTCATCTATAAAATTCATTAACAATTCATGCTAGACTTTAGAGCATTCAGATTTCACCTTAGGTTTACTAATTACGAGCCTGATAAATATATAATATGATAAATATATTAACTTATGAATTATTACTAAAATAAGGAGATAAATTAAATATAATTTAAAATATAAAATACAACCGATTTTTTCTCTGATTAATTCTCCCAATTTTACGATTAATTCTAAATCAATAATTCGATCGATTTTTTTCTATTCTCGATTTCTATAACATTGTTTACGAATAGCGCAAGAGGTGAAAAGATAAGTACGAAATTTTTTTTCGTGAGACATTAACGACACGGTATGATATATTTTGATTGGTATTGTTAGAATAAATATATCGATACATTGTATTTGATATTGTCATAATAAATTTATCAGAGACATGAATTTTGTACCCTTAATATTTTATGTTAATTATTTCCGATACGCATGTTCCACCCAAAATATTTGACAAATGCTAGTCAATTGCAGTACCTAAATAAAATATCTATAAAGGCGTATGGTCACCCCGTATTTAGTCCACACTGCACTCAAGTTCACATATCCAAATTCTACAAAAACACTTTCTTTCTCTCTAAACACACACACACGATGAATGCAGAAACATTATCCCATACAATGCTCACACAATCTGTATCAAATCCTTCAGTATGGGCTTCAATGAACAGCTGGTTCACTCCCACTGTTTTCTTTGTTCTTCTCAATCTCATGGTAGGCACCATTTTATTCAACTCAAACTTGCTAACTCAAAAACAAACTTCACAACAAGACCAAGAAGATCAAGATTCTAGTTTCCAAAATGACCATCATACCCATAAGCTTCTTAGATCACCATCTGTTCTCAAACGTCTCAAATATCTAAATTTTAGAAACTTCAGATCCCATGAAGCTGCACTAATTAAACAAGCAAATCTAGATCAAGAAAGCCTAAATCAAAAAATTTTATGGCCATCTTGAAGAGGGAAAACAGCCCTTATATCCGGGCTGCAAAAAAATTTCCCGCATAAGTTTTATCATTAGGTTGTACTCTTTAAAGTGCATTCATGGGATTTCGGAGTCGGGGTTCGGGAATTTATTAGAGCTGATAAAAGATGCTTTTCCAGAAGCACACATTCCTTTGTCTTTTAATGCGACAAAGAATGTTATTAAAGATTTAGGGCTCGATTATCAAAGGATACACGCCTGCCCCAATAATTGTATGCTGTTTTGGGCTGAAAATGAAAAATAAAAAAATTGTAAAACTTGCGGTGCTTCAAGGTGGGTCGTAGTGGAAAAAAAAGGCGTCGTGGACAATAATGAGAAGAAGTTAATTCACAAGGTCTCGGAAAACGTGATGCGCTACTTTTCACTCAAAAAAAGGTTGCAATGCATGTTTATGAGCAAAGAGTTATCAGAACTGATGTTATGGCACGCAAAAGGTCAAAAAAAGGACGGCAAACTTCGACATCCCGCTGATGTAGAGGCTTGGAAGGCATTGGATGCTCGTTATCCTCAATTTTCATCCGAGAACAGAAACATCAGATTTGGCCTAGCCGCTGATGGTTTCAATCCTTTTCGTATTATGAACATAAGTCATAGTACTTGGCCAATTATTTTGGTTAACTACAACCTTCCCCCCGGCTGTGTATGAAGCAAGAGAATCTAATTCTCTCGACACTCATATCTGGTCCTAAGTCTCCGAAGAATAATATAGATGTCTTCATGTAGCCTTTAATTGCTGAATTGAATGAGCCTTGGGAAGTAGGCATTGAGACTTATGATGCTCTACTGACCATACTTTTAACTTGCGCGCTTCTTTGCTTTGGACAATCTGTGATTTTCCCGGGCTAGCAATGTTATCTGGATGGAGCACAAAAGGCAGACTAGCATGTCCAGTTTGCAATTATAAAACATGCTCTATGTACTTAAAACATAGTCGGAAAATGTGTTACATGGACCATATGAGATTTCTCGATCCCGAACACCAATGGAGGCTTGATAAAAGAAAATTGAATGGTCAAATTGAATTGAGAGGTTGTCCAGAGATTCTAACTGGAACAGACATTGAAGAATTATTGGCAGGCTTTGTAAATCATTTTGGGGGGAAGAAACCAGAGAAGAAAAGAAAGCGCCAAAAAAATAAGATTAAGTCGAATTCGCCTTTCAAGAGAAAAACAATATTATTTGATTTGCCTTACTGGAAGCACAATGTTTCTCAACATAACCTTGATGCTATGCACATTGAGAAGAATGTGTGTGATAAAGCACTTGGCACATTGCTCAATATTGCTGGAAAAACGAAAGAACATATAACAGCTTGCCTATATTTGCAAGAACTTAGCATCAGAAAGGTCCTTCATCCTGTTCTATCAAGTGACGGAAAACACCTTGAAATAAGGGCTTCGATATTCGACATGACAAATGAAGAGAAAGATTTAATCTGCTATGTCTTTAAAAATGCTAAATTGCCATATAGAAGTGCCTCTAATATCAGTCGGCGTGTGCACATGAAGGAGAGAAAGGTATCTGGCTATAAGAGTCATGATGCTCACTTTTTCATGCACTACTTATTACAATTTGCAGTGAAGAAATCTTTGAAACCGGAGGTTGCAGTCCCTTTTATCAGATTAGGGCCTTCTTAAGAGGTATTTGGAGTAAAGTCATCGACTTAAGTGATCTTAAGAGGCTGCAAACAGAAATAATTGAAATTATTTGTCAATTTGAGACTGTATTCATTCAGGCTTTTTTTGATGTGATGGTCCACCTTTTGATTCACTTGTGCCAAAAAATTACATTTGGTGGACCGTCACATGTTCGAAGCATGTGGCCAATTGAGTGCTATTTAAACAAATTAAAATCTTATGTGCGGAATAAATCTAAACCAGAGGGATGTATCGCCGAGGGTTACCTGGCCGAAGAATTCTTGATATTTTGTTCAAGATTCTTGGGTGGCCATGGAGGATCAAAAATTACCAAGGCTGCAAAATTTGAAAGATTTCCAGAAAAAGTAGAATTTCCTATTGGTTCACGCAGAAATAAAGATGGAAAGGCTGTGAATTTGGTTAAAGTTGAATGGATGGCTATTCGTCGTTATATCCTGTTCAACTGCGGGAATAAAGAAATTGATAGTTTAATCGAGTAAGATTCTAGCTACTAATTATGTTTAACTGTTATAGAATTAGAACCTGTTTTGTCTTGATTTTTAACTAGGTAATTGTTGTAGGGAGCATCGAATCTTAATAGAAGGACAAGCCAAGTCAAAAAGATACAATCGTGAGAGAGAACATTCTGAAGATTTTTGGAAATGGATGAAGGGGGAGGTCGGGAAAAAAGATAACATTTCAAAGGAATTGGAAGTTCTTGCAATGGGCCCTAATCACTAATGATGATGATTGTGAAACTCCTCCAAATGTTAGGAGGAAGTTGAGTTTACATGATACTCATGAAGATGAGCGTATGGGAGAAAATGAACTGGAGGTTAGCATATAATTAATCCAGTAATTAGCTAATCTGAAATTGCAGTAATTCAGTAATGCCTATAATTTTCTTGTTAGATAATTGTTGTTTAAGTACATGTAAGTACATGTATACAAAGCAGGCGAATAAGTGTATGTTATATTGGAAGATCATTATGTTCCGGCCGGGCGATACACCTATTGTCGATACACCGTTCCTATGTGGATTCGATTTCCAAATCTTCCGATATGTTTTTTCAATACTACTACCAGTGGGTCCGTAAAACTCGCTAGGATAGGCGGTATTATTGAACCAGAAAAAACAACAAGCAATGAAACCAAAAAGATCGGATTAACCAACCAAAATTAGCTTCAGTCATTATGTATTGAACCGAAGCAAAAGCGTCCGTAACTAGCCCCTTTATTAATCCAGTAATTCCGTCATACCTATATTAACATGAATTTATGTGAAATTGCAGAATCTACCCCCTCCACCTCCTCTAACGGAGTATGAAAAACTGAGAGCTGTCACAGTAAAGAGGAACAATGAAGTGTTTTTTGCCCTCAATCTTTCGACACTCTCTTCTGATGTGAGAAACTTAATCTTAAAAGATAAATCCAAAAAAAGAAGCATGTGCAAGAGGGGAGCGATGAGGAATATGATCCAGCTGTGGATCTTGAGGATGGTGGATCGGGAACTCAAAGGAAGGCTGCTAGTAAGGATGGTGGATCAGGACCTGAAAAGTTATGTCATAAATGTTATAAAGCTATCATTTTCACATTTTCTAAATTCTTCCCCAAATGTTTCATCGGGGTTGATAGGATATATACACAAACTTTGAGTTTTACATGATTTATGTTTCAGAGAGAAAAAACTGAGAAAAGCAAGGTTATTTGTGTTTTTATATAATTATTAAAACACAACCCCCATGAGAATTAATGTATTCTTTATGACAGTAGGTCCTTTAGAGTGTCCAGAATCCAAGGTATGCGTTATCTATATTTATCATTTTAAAAATAAGGGCTGCTTATTATAAGGACACCCATTAAAAAATTAAAAACTAAAAAGAAGACATCTTTATAGATCAATCTTTGAAATACGACATATTAGAAAAACACCCATAAATATAATCAAATTTATTATAATATTTCTACTTTGTTTGATTTTCCTGCAAGTAATTTTTGCTCATATGTAGTTCAAATTCCTAAAAGGCTGAGAGGACCGGCAAGGATGTATAGGGTTCATACCAGAAATATGGACCATCGAGTTGTCCTTCAGATGAATAAAAGGTTCCAGCCCGTTTCAGATGAGGACAAAGTAATTTCTGAACTTAGTAACTTCTTGGAGACACTCGCGAAGCGATGTGTGTCATTTACCTATGTTTCTTGGCGTGATGTTCCAAAAACATTGAAAAATACACTGTGGAATTATGTTAAGGTATCACATACATTGTTTAATTATCGTGATTTATTTTTCTGTAACATTATCTTTGATTAACTGTACTTGTGTTCTTTATTTTGTTGACTTTTTCCAGCAAAGATACATTATACCTGATGAATGTGAAATTATAAAGCCAGATTAAGAAGGCGCATTATAAAGCATTTGAAACTGATGAAGAACGGATGGAAAATAGGCCAAATGATATTCCCCTTGAGAGTTTCAAGATGTTGCTGGAGTACTGGAATGATGAAAGCATTAAGGTTTTCTAATTCCCCTTGCACTTTCATATTTAATTATGTATTTATATTTGATCTAAGTGACATAAAGGTATTTCATATTTTTTTAGAAAAGAGCAGCGACAAATGCAAGAAGTCGATGTCAGTATACAGACACACACACTACTGGTCCAAAGATTTTTGCACAAATTTGAAACAATATGGTATGGCCGGAATCTCAATTACGCAAATTAACCTCAATAAGCTAGTTGTTATGCAAATATATGAATGTGGGCAGCCTTCTGGTTACATATATTACTATATATCTAGAAATTAATTTCTATATTTCTTTTGGCTAACTTGTTCATTTTTGTCAGGAAAAGAAGACAAAGAATCAGCGTCCACCACCTGAAGCAGAAGTTTTTGTTGAGACTCGTGAGCGTACTGATGGTCGTGAGTATAAAACCAACACTGAAGAAATAAAAAACAAGATTGTAAGTGTTTTTTATTAATCTTAGTGCTTCTGAATATTCGTTAATTTCGCAAGATGGTTAATTAGTTGTGCTTTATGATTTATTTGGTGTTTAGAAGTTTTATTTATGTACCTGCATGCATTTTTTATTTAATGATTACTAATTGTGAATTTAATAGGATTAAATTGTTCGGTTATTTTGAAATTAGTTAGTGAAGCATTTAAATTATTGTGTGACCGAGTGTTCGTTTGTTTTTCTGGTATGTAGAAAAAGATTAAGGAAAAAATCAGTACGATCGAAGATCCCAACGAGGAACTACTTTCTGATGGAAAAAAACATGGGCCATCTTGGCTCCATGGAAGATGTCTTGATGCTGCAAAAGGTTACTCCAGTACTACTGGTTCGACAAATACTTATGTACAGGAGTTGGCAGTAAAGATAAAGCAGACTCTGGTGAGTGAAGTCGAGGCATCGATGACGAAGAAGGTACAAGAATAAGTGGATATGTAAGTCAACAAGAAGGTGCAGGAGAATATGGCCTGGTTACTTAAGAAAATAGCCGACGCAAATCCAGGCATCACAATCAACCATCAAGATTTCTACACAACCAGCGATGATGACAATTACCTCACACCAGTTACCGGAGGCTCTGGACTTTACATTTCAGATGTGCACCTTTTTACATATCTTATTTTGCGTACTAGTAACAATTGTTATCGTACTAGCTTTTGGATGTTTATTTAT
Source organism: Apium graveolens (assembly GCF_009905375.1). Taxonomy (NCBI): domain Eukaryota; kingdom Viridiplantae; phylum Streptophyta; class Magnoliopsida; order Apiales; family Apiaceae; genus Apium; species Apium graveolens. Next base: position 14,002 of record NW_027420547.1, read on the forward strand.
CGTCCTAGACTAAGTACCTGTTCTTTGGAGTATGTAGAGTATGTGGAGTGTGTGGAGTTGGTGAATTGTGTGAAGCCACAGTATTTGGTGGGAGTTTGTGAAAACTGATATGGAGTTTGGTTGAAATTGTTTATTTGGTTGACTTGGATGAAAAACAGATTTTATGGCATGTTGAATTTACAAACCATTCCTGTCAATTTTTTTTTGAAAAATATGTTACATTACGTACTAAATATGTTACAAAGAAATTGGTATAATACAAAACATTACTTTTACAATATGCATCAAAGGTAACATTAAAGTATGTCAATAGTATCACATTATGTATGTTACCTTTGCAAACAAATAGGGCCCATTTTTTTTGAAAATTTTGAGTCCAAAGATAACATACATATTGTGATACGATAGACATAGATTAATGTTACCTTTGACAGTTATTGTAACACAAAAGTGAATGTTACACCAGGGCAAAAACAATGTTACCTTAGGGGCCAAAGGTAACTCAAAAAAAAGCAACTTAATTTTTATGTTACCTTAGGCCTTTTTCTGGATGTGGTAACACTTTTTTTGGCATGTTGTAACATTTTCTTGGTGTTGATGTGGGCCATTTATGGTGTAGTGAAAGCTTTTGCCCAGAAAGTTCTTGGCAAGTGCTTTGCTTTCACCATACTCCTTGCCATGTTAAGAATTATGCGATTCTTCCTTTCTACAACACCATTTTGTTGTGGAGTATATGCCGTTCTCAACTGATGATTGATGTCATGTGCTCTGTAAGAACTTTTGAACAAGTTTGATGTATACTCACCTCCTCTTTCTGGTCTGAGTATCTTCAAATATTGCCCACTTTCTTTTTCCTCCAGTGCTTTGAACTCCTTGAATTTATGAAGAGCCTCCGATTTTTCTTTGATGATATACACCCAACTTTTCCTGCTAAAATCATCAATAAATATTTATTATAGTATTGATTTATGATGCATGCCTCCGAGATAGTGGAGGTGAGGCATCATGGATGTTAGTGTTTAGTATTGATTTAGGTGTGCGGGCAAGGCCTATTAATGGCTATTCAGCAAGGGGGATCTCCTGCTACTAATAAGCAATATAAATTACGACTACACGTGGATTTCGTGTAATTCCTACAAGAAAGAGGCGAAGATTGTCCCAATTCCAGTTGAGATGGCTGGTCATCATAACAATAGTAATGTTTACAAGTATATAGAGAGCTTAGCAGGATTCAAACAAGTCAGCTGGAATGTTGGTGGATGATATTTAAGAAAACACAGCTGATTCTGGTATCTTTATGATTGCGGCAACTATGTTCTTGTAATCTTTGGTCTGTAGTTGTAGTACTTTTGATATATCTATTTGCTTTTGATATATGGCTACAATCTTAATTTGCCTTAGTTGTCAACTTTCTGTCTATATTAGTGGATCAAATTCTATCAACTATATTGGTTATAATGTTCCCACGAGTTCATAGATTTGCATAGTGATGGTCTATATATTGTCTTTCAATTATTTGCTTGCATTCTTTTTACTATGCCCGCTGATTCTTTGACAAACTCTATCAAATTAATTGCAAACATGCAGTTCTGCAATTTAATTTCAAGAAAAAAATTCTCACAAATAATGTGTCATCTAGAAAATACAGTCCTCACAAATTAGCAGTTAGGAGAAGTATAAAAATCTAATTGCAAGTCCTTAACTACAGTCTCTTGGACAATGAAGCACACATTTCTAATTGTCTTTGTAATTTTCAAGTCTAGTTCCTTTACTCAAATTCAATGTTTCAGTAAATTTTCTAACACTGCATATTTGTTTTTGAAGTTTGTTTTTACTGTAGAGGAAATTGCTTGATCTTTGAAGTGCATAAATTTCTTTATGCTGAAATATAATATTCGATGACTCTGAATCTTATATTTTAAATAGAGAGGGATAATGCATCAGATGTGCTTGAAAAATGATATCAAAGAGTGATTCTTGAGAGACATAACTTAATATGTATTCCCCCGTCCTCTGAGACTGATATCCAGAATTAGTGATTGTTGCAGCAAAACTACTGCACCTACTTTATAGTGGAAGACTAGTTAGCTTCCATACAGCTAGCAAGATGTTTCCCTAATCCGTACATGGTACGTATTCTGCCAAGTGTCAATCCCACATTTTTCATGTCTCTGTAGAAACCATGTCTTGAGCAAGTCTCTGGTCTGTTAAATTAGCACTTCCTGCAGTTGGAAGGTTGGAGCGCGGTGCGATACTGCAGTTGGTAGTATCTTTGCTGTTGTACTCGCTTCTCTTCTGTTATTGTAGTCACTACATCTATGTGCTTATAACAGATAATATTAAATTTCTTTGTGATGTCAACTTTTAATCTCTGTTGTTGTATCCAATTGAGTCATTTGGCAATGTTCCCATGAGCTGATAGATTTGCATACATGATGAACATGTGGACGATGATGCGTGCCTTCAAGGTGGTGGAGTTGAGGCATCATGGACGCCAATGTTTAGCATTGATTTAGTCATGCCAGGGGAAATGTTTCATGGCTACTTCAGCAATGGAAACCTCCGACTAGTAGTGGTTATAAATGATGTTAAACTGTGGTTTTCTTGTAATGCAAACAAGAAAGAGGCCAAGATTTCCCTGCCTTTGGTTGATATCGCTGGTCATGATTCTGGTTGCGCAATTTACAAGTATAAGGAGACCCTAGCTTCACTCGCAGGATTCAGACATGTCAACTAGAAAGTCTGGTGTTGCAGAAAAATGATTCACCAATTACTATACTAGAACATGTTCCATCATGAAGCATAATTCACCAAGCGCACCTGGGAGCAGATGTTACGGGAAATACCTTAAAATTACATCCACTTAAAAGTATAAAACATGATAATCAACATGATCTTTATTCAGTTAGTGACATTCGTATTGTCTTTGTCATATATTTTGGGTTGTTTGTGTTGTCAAGGGCTTAAAGGTTAGTTTTTGTTCTACATTCATTCTGGTTCTTTGCTGGGACTTGTGACTATGCATTAAACATTGGAACTGAACTTGGCTATGCACTTGTTGCGTATGTGTGTGTCTGTGTTTAATTAGGGGCACAACACTGTAGTAGGAATGTAGTGGTAGAAGAGCCAAAGAACTGAGCTACTCTCCACCAAAGAGAAGAAATGATATGTAAATTTCTATGTAGATGTCATTGCAGATGTCAGTACTGCTATCTGCTCAGACTTGAGTAATTTTGTAACTAAATATGATGAATCAGATCTCACTTATTTAGGTTACTGACACTGTCACTTTTATAATGAAAATGCAGAGCCAAGGAATTTGACAGGTTGGAGATTGAAATTCGTGTTCCCAATGAATCTACAGAAGCTATCTATGATATGATTTTTCAACCAGAGTTGCTAGAGAAGATTCTCCGCTGTCAAGAAGAAGTGATGAGTCAGGATGACAACTTAACAGGAGAAGAAATCACAACTCAGAAGGATAATGAAGGAATTATATGCTTTGTATCGAGAATCTGGATCCCTAACGTGGCAGAACTAAAACAAGAAATATTGCGAGATGCGCACAGCTCGAAGTATTCAATTCATCCAGGAAATACAAAAATGTATCGCGATCTGAAGGAAAACTTTTGATGGCCGAATATGAAGAAGGAAATAGCAGAATGGGTAAGTAAATGCTACACATGTCAGCGAGTCAAAGTGGAACATCAACGTCCGAGCGGATTATTACAACCGTTAGATATTCCAGAATGGAAATGGGAACATTTAGCGATGGATTTTGTGGTAGGACTACCACGGACTAAAGCAAATCATGATGCGATATGGTTGATTGTTGACAGACTCATGAAGTCGGCACATTTTATACCGATTAATGAAAGATTTTCACTCGACAAGCTAGTGCACTTATATCTTAAAGAAATTGTGATGCAACATGGAGTTCCAATATCTATAGTGTCTGATCGAGATCCCCGTTTCAACTCAAGATTTTAGAGATAATTTCAAGAATGTCTTGGAACAACATTAAACATGAGTACCGCGTATCATCCGCAAACGGATGGGCAAAGTGAAAGAACTATCCAAATGATTGAAGATATGCTACAAGTTTGTGCGATTGATTTTGAAGGCAGTTGAGATGAGCATTTACCTTTGGTAGAATTTTCTTACAACAACAGATATCACGCCAGCATTGGAATGCCACCGTATGAAGCATTATACGAAAGAAAATGCAGATCACCAGTACATTGGGATGAAGTTGGAGAATGCAAGATTTTGGGACCAGAATTAATCCAACAAACTAAAGAAAAGATCGAAATTATTCGAAAACGATTAGATGCAGCATCCTATTAAGGGGGGAAGGATGTAACGTCTGGGAAATCTACGTCTGTATTATATCATATTTTTTTTAATAAATGATGTGTGTTAAAGTGTCATTTATGTGTAAGTATTTCTCAAACCCTAGTTGTTGTGTGTCATTCCGATATTTTTAAGATATTTTTCAAATATTTTATTTTGCATTTATGGCCTTCATTTCAAACATCTTACGACCCGAACCATGATTTTAAAACAAGTATTTCAAATAAAATAATGGGCCTTATTTTTCATCAAACGACTTTTATCATCGCATTATTCTGAACACTAGGCATTTTATAAATTTTCTCGTTCTGTGAAAAATGACTTTTCCGGGCCCCATTGGGTGTTAAAAACCTCACAAAAATCACATTTTCATTTTTATAAAATTATAGGACTTTCATTTATATTATTTCTTTGCATTTTTGCATTATTCACAATTTTTGGGAAATTTTGGCATATATATTATATATATAAAATAAATTTAAATTTAAATTTAATACTCAAAAATTATAAAATTTGGGGCCTATTAATTTTAAAAAGTGTAAAATTAGGGCCTTAATTTCATTTAGGAGTAATTATTTTACTATAATAAATATCCTAATTTTTATTTAACTATTATTAATTATTAACTAAAAATCAGAAATTAATTAATTTTCTCTGCAAATTGGGTCGGGAAGAACTTGAATCGGGTCGAGAATCAAACTGTGATTTCCAGCTGATTTCTTCATCAAATCGTGTGATTCCAGTAAACAAATCGAAGGTATTGATCTGTTCTTTCTGTTTTTAGCATCAATTTCACGTATTAATTCATAGTTTTTGATTTTCAAATTCTAAGGTTTATGTTCGAATTAGGCCTTTTTGATTTCATGGTTATTTTGATATTTTGATGATTGATATAGCTTTGTCAGATGATTTAGAGTTGATTCATGGTGTTTAATTGATTAAACGATGTCTGTATCGTGATTCATGATTATTAGGGTTTATACTGAATTTTCAAATTACAACTCGATGTTTTCTGTGAATCTTTGGTTCCTGAAAGGTTAGGGCTTTTATTATATATGTTCTTAGCTTTGATTTGCACTATAGAACGTTGAATTGGGTTTACAGAATCAAAAGATAGGATTTTGGCCGGAAATTGAAGTTGGTTTGATCGGAGATGAAGTTTCAGGGATGTTTTTGATTCGTTTTGGCCGGGAATAGATTGTTTGTGTTGTCAAGGGCTTAAAGGTTAGTTTTTGTTCTACATTCATTCTGGTTCTTTGCTGGGACTTGTGACTATGCATTAAACATTGGAATTGAACTTGGCTATGCACTTGTTACGCGTGTGTGTGTCTGTGTTTAATTAGGGGCGCAACACTGTAGTAGGAATGTAGTGGTAGAAGAGCTAATGAACTGAGCTACTCTCCGCCAAAGAGAAGAAATGAGATGTAAATTTCTATGTAGATGTCATTGCAGATGTCAGTACTGCTATCTGCTCAGACCTGAGTAATTTTGTAACTAAATATGATGAATCAGATCTCACTTATTTAGGTTACTAACACTGTCACATTTATAATGAAAATGCAGAGCCGGTTGGTCCCAGGTAGATTTTCTCATAAAACATAGGCTTAGGCAAAATAAACACCATGTATAAAATGAAATAAACCGAAAGTAAAACCAAAATATGCTCTCAAAAATCATTTCCTCAAAATTTTAGTCCTAATTCAAATCCGAAGTAAGTGGAGAAACAAGTCTCAACAGGAAAAAAACTGATAATGCTTTCGAACTCTATCTTGATATAGCACAATGTGTGTGTTTGTATACATATTGTCGAACTTTAACCTTCCACCTCCGGTAGCCACTAGCAAAAGAGTATCAGCTAGGCTCCAAGGAGATATGTGAATATTCTAACAAAATTACATGTATAGAAGTGCATTCTTCATTTTTCCACGTAGTTCAGGCATTAGGATGAACCACATTCAATGCTTGCTTGATTTTTTCGCAGCGGCTTCTGAGGAATTGTACTACTTTGGCAGCATCTGCAAGAGTTATAATTGCCACTGGAAAACTATTAACCAGTACCTGAAAAAACACGGTAAAGAGAGTTTTGTTGTGCCTCCTTCACAAAATGAAGGATAATCCGGTAGTATTGTGAATCATGATGGCAGAAGAGGTTGACCATTTGGATTGCCCGCACCTTATATCAGGTCTATACTCCAAATGGTCTATCTCTTCTGCCATCAGGATTCACAATACTTCCGGATGATTCTTCATTTGGCGAAGAAGGCGCTAGCAAAACTTTATTGACCGTGTCTTTTCATGTAATGGTTAATAGATCTCCAGTGACAGATATAACTCTAGCAGATGCAACAAATGTAGTACAATTCCTCATAAACAGCTGCGAAAAAATGAATCATTGATCTTAATGCCTGAATGATGGAGTTTGAATTCTCATGGGAAGGTTTTGTGGATTCTCGGATATCTTGGCCAGCCACTACTTGCACCTAGACCTGGCAATTCGGATAACCGGTTCGGTTTCGGATCGGATCAATTTCAATCGGATCTACTTTCGGATTATGATATATTTAAAGACCATTCGGATCAGATCGGATGTGATTTGGTTCGGGTCTAATTCAGATTAAAATCGGATAAAATTCGGATTAAGATCAGACAAAATTCAGTTCGGATAATATTCGATTCAGATATTTTCGGGGCATAACTTATTTATTTTTTCAATTTTTGAGATTTTAAAAATATTTTTTATTTAATTTAGTATTTTTAATATAATATAATATACTTTTAAAAAAGAATATGATTAAATAAGTATGTTATCATAAACATAAAATTGATTAAAGTATAAATTTTACTTATTTCGGGTCATATTCGGTTTGGTTAATATATTATTCGGTTTTATTCGCTTCAAAGTTATAATCGGATCTTGTATTTCGGATCATTTTCGGTTAAATATTCGGTTCGGGAATTTTTCGGATCGGTTTAAATCGGTTTTTGGATAATTATCGGATTGTATGATTCGGATTTCGGATCGGATCTCGATTTCATGAATTTCGGTTCGGTTCTTCGGATCCAGACCCATTTTGCCAGGTCTACTTGCACCACCATTAGCACCTGCCTGACTTCCTGTTTGCATGTTGTTTTGCTCCATTTCAATCTGTGCTTCCCACAACATTAAGTTGATCTGTTAGTTCAATGTGTTCAAAGGCACTATACAGTAAGTGTCATACCTTAGCATCCTTAGCAATTGATGCGATATCTTCAGCAGTGTAATCACTCTTCTCCTTTGGTACAGACTTTGCTGCATCACCCGCAACTGCAACAGCGAGCTTGGTTGGTTTGTGAGGCCCTTCCTTGATTCTATCAAGATATTCTGGATCTGTAGCTTCCATAAATATGGTCATCCTCACCTTCCATATGGGATATTCAGATGGTCTCAATATGGGAACTCTGATAGTCTCATATCGGCTTTGAATTTGTGTCTTTGGAGGTTCTTCAGTTTTGGTGGGCTTAGCTGGAGTTTCTGCTTCAGACATGATTGTGTTTGGATCTTAAACTGTTTGTGTGTTAACAGATAGGCTCTGATACCACTTGTTAGGTCACACACACACACTGTAGAGGGGGGTGAATACAGTGTATAGCACAATCAAATCGAACTTTAATAACTTAAGTAACAGAAAACAAACTTTATTGAAACAATATACTCTATTACAGTATGGAACTGTTCTCTCTCAGTGATGAACAAATATCACGAGAGCTGCTAGGGTTACAATGAATAATCTTCTCGATTGTGATAACACTTATAGTGTAAACCCTATGTCTGTGTTTATATACTACACAATTACAAGATAATTGCTAATTGATATGGAATATAATTCTGCTTCCTAAAATATATCAATCAGATATCTTTTCTTCCAAGTATTCTATTCTTCATAGAATTCCTTCTTTATGCATATCTCTTCTTATGTTTGTCTCGATCTTCTTTCCTTTAACCAGCTGCCTTCCTTATCTGAACGTCCTTCAGTACTTAAGTTCTGATATCCATCTTCTGATGATTATCTCCTGATAATATAAGTACTGATATCCTTAAGTCCTGACTTCCAGTAAGTACTGATTTATCCTGTTTAAGTAAGATCTGAAAACTAAACATAAATCATATTAGTCATGACATTATCAAATATATCTAACAAAAACAAAGTTAATAGATAACAGAAGTCAACTTATGTCACGTAAGTATCAAAATTTGGTACTTTGGTACTTTTAGCACCAAATTATATTAAAAACAAAGTTGATAGAGAATAAAAGTCAAATTGGGTCACGTAAGTACCAAAATTTGGTACTTTGGCACTTTTACCACCAAATTATACATAGTTTCGCTTATTAATAAAGAGTACATATATCATTGAGTAGGCAGAGAGGTAAATCAGGACGAGGGGTAATTTAGAAAGCTATAATAAAAATCTCATGAGGTTCTTCAGAATTATGAAAGAATGAAATATAAATGCGGTTTGTCTAGTATGTGCCATGGGCACCAGGGCTGGCCCTCGGTAAGGCATCCGCCTAGGGTCCCCGACTCTATATAGGGCCCCGAAAATTTTGAATTACTTATATACGAATATATAAAATATACATTTGTTTCACAATTAACGTTGGGTACCAATCAACCAACTGCCCCAATATTTCATTACCCTGTAATAAAATATTGCAGAAAATAGTGCATATCAAATGTGAAAGAGGTCCTGAAAAATATACATTATATAGATAGTTAGAGCTGTAATTCGAGTCGGGCAGCTCGCGAGCTCGCCCAGCTCGAACTCGTTTAAGTAGGCTCGACTCGGCTCGTCTAACTAAACGAGTCGAGTTAGATTAGGGGTTTCGACTCATTTAATTAACGAGGCGGCTCGACTCGACTCGTGAAATTAAACGAGCCGAGTTCGGGCAGAGCTTTTAGCTCGATTAAGTGTAAAATTAAACGAGTTGCTCGATCGACTCGTTAAACCAGCTCATTTATCTAAACGAGCCGGCTTGAGTCGCGAAATTAAACGAGTCGAGTTCGGGAAGGAGTTTTGGCTCGATTAAATTAAACAAGTTGGCTCCCCCAACTCGATTAATCTCAGCTCGAATAATGATCGGCTCGAAACTCAACTCGATCATCCCGAATTACAAGTTACAACCTTATACATAGCAAAGGGCCCCAAATTTTAGTTTCGACTAGGGTCCTATGAATCTCAGGACCGGCCCTGATGGGCACATGCTAAGAAAGTGTGATTGATGAGTTGTAAAAATTTTATTGGTGGAGATTTTTGTGCATGTAGGTGGGTCCATCATTACTAATGAGCTCTCCACCAAAATTTTGTGGACACCCCTTCAATCACTAACTCTTAGAATGTGCTCATGGGCATACACTAGTCCATGTAAACGTTAATGCTCGCTGGACAATGCCACGGAAGGGGATGATCAAGTGCAATGTGTGATAATTCCAGATCACCCCAGGGTCTTCTCCTTGTTCTACCCGAACTCAACCTCTATTTGGGCATAAATGACGGTGGTTCGTGGTGTAGTTGTAGGATGGGCTCCTCCAAAACAGAGCTGGAGGGGGTGGCATCCCCGCGGCACCTCCGGTGTGAGAATGAGAAGGGGTATTGGAGAAGAAAGGGAAAAATAGGAATTGACGGATAGATAGTGGTGTGCATATAGAAGTGTGTATAGTAAAGATTCAGTAACCCCCAATTCACCTTTTGTTCAGCCTATTATAGGCTTCCCAGTAGGATTTAGGGGTTTGTACCTTTGATCTGGGCCGTAGGTGAATTTTTTGACTGAAGGGTGCGTGGACGTCTGTGATGAGCCAACATACATCTGGATCCGGACCATTGGAAGGTTCTGGATCCGGGCCACGTGGACGGCGGTGATGTTTCTACGTGTCCCGAAGTCTCCCAGGGTTATTGCCAATTGGGCCCTAGGCTCCCTTTATTGGGCCTGAACTAATATGGGTTATCATTGGCCTCCCAATCCCTTCTGCGGGTTATCCGGATGGGGGAGTAAATTAGTTATCCTTAAATTGTTGGAAGAAAATTTTTAGGATTTTTCTTTGATTTGTTGCCCCTAACATCGGGGTTTTATGAATATGTGACTCTGGGGTTGACTTGGTTAGCTTTTTTGACTTGTGTCAAAGGTGGGGTTTCTTACACTGTTGGAAGAAAATTTTTGGGGTTTATCTTTGATTTGTTTCCCCTAACCCCGGGGCCTTATGAATATGAGACACCTAGGTTGACCTAGTTAGCCTATTTGATTTGTGTCCAAGGTGAGGTTCTTTAAACTGTTGGAAGAAAAATTTTGAGGGTTTTTCTTTGATTTGTTGCCCCTAACCCTGGGGTCTTATTAATATTAGACTCCGGGGTTGACTTAGTTAGCCTCTTTGATTTGTGTCCAAGGTGGGGTTCCCCTTGACACATGCTTCACATAAATTTTCTAGTTCATTGATTTCTGGCTAGTCGTCCACCATCTTTGTCTTTGACAATAATTTCAAGCCAGAAAATCCTAGATGACCAAATCTTAAATGCCATAACCATGAGTCATTTTTAATGACCGACTTCAAACACTTATGCACCTTTGTCTGCATATCGAGTGTGAATAGGCGATTCTTTGACATCTCTACATTCGCGATCAATTCTCGAACCTGATTTCTAATGGTAAGAGAATTATCGTGCATCTGAATATTATATCCTTTCTCCACAAGGTGGCCAAGACTGATGATATTACTTTTCAAAGCAGGTATATAATAAACATCTTTTATATACCTTTTATCACCATTCTTTGTCATAATCATAATTGTACCTTTTCCTTTGACTGGAATTTTTGAAGAATCACTGAATGTGACTTCTCCTGTGACAGTCTCGTCTATCTCCGTAAATAAATCTTTGTGGCCGGACATGTTATTGCTCACACCGGAATCAAGATACCAAATATTCTTCTTCCCTTCCTCGTCTCCTTTGTAAGTAAGGAACATAGCAGAACCAACATCTTTGTCTTCTTTTCCTGCTACAAAATTGTAACGTCTGGGAAATCTACGTCTGTATTATATCATATTTTTTTTAATAAATGATGTGTGTTAATGTGTCATTTATGTGTAAGTATCTGTCAAACCCTAGTTGTTGCGTATTACGTGCATTCTGTGTCATTCCGGTATTTTTAAGATATTTTTCAGATATTTTATTTTGCATTTATCGCCTTCATTTCAAACGTCTTACGACCCGAACCATGATTTTAAAGCAAGTATTTCAAATAAAATAATGGGTCTTAGTTTTCATCAAATGACTTTTATCATCGCATTATTCTGAACATCTAGGCATTTTATAAATTTTCTCGTTCTGTGAAAAATGACATTTCCGGGCCCCATTAGGTGTTAAAAACCCCACAAAAATCACATTTTAATTTTTATAAAATTATAGGACTTTCACAATATTCACAATTTTTGGGAAATTTTGGCATATATATTATATATATAAAATAAATATAAATTAAAATATAATACTCAAAAATTATAAAATTAGGGGCCTATAAATTTTAAAAAGTGTAGAATTAGGGCCTTAATTTTATTTAGGAGTATTAATTTTACTACTATAAATAGCCTAATTTTTATTTAATTATTAATAATTATTAACTAAAATGAGAAATTAATTAATTTTCTCTGCAAATCGGGTCGAGAATCAAACTGTGATTTCCGTCTGATTTCTTCATCAAATTGTGTGATTCCAGTAACTAAATCGAAGGTTTTGATCTGTTCTTTTTGTTTTTAGCATCAATTTCACGTTTTAATTCGTAGTTTTTGATTTTCAAATTCTAAGGTTTATGTTCGAATTAGGCCTTTTTGATTTCAGGGTTATTTTAATGTTTTGATGATTGATATAGCTCTGTCAGATGATTTGCAGTTGATTCATGGTGTTTAATTGATTAAACGATGTTTGAATCGTGATTCACGGTTATTAGGGTTTATACTGAATTTTCAAATTACAACTCGATGTTTTCTGTGATTTTTTGGTTCCTGAAATGTTAGGGCTTTGATTATATATGTTCTTAGCTTTGATTTGCACTATAGAACGTTGAGTTTGGTTTATAGGATCAAAAGATAGGATTTTGCACGGAAATTGAAGTCCGTTGGATCGGAGATGAAGTTTCAGGGATATTTTTGGTTCGTTTTGGCCGGGAATAGATTGGGGTAGTTGTCATGAATGAAAACCCAGTGAAAAACACACCAAACGGTGTTATTTTTGGCCTGAAATTTGGTCCACCGGAATCTGCTCCGGTGCCCGGATTCTGGGCAAAATCCGGCGTGTTCTTCACGACCCGGATTTTGACGTGTTTGACCCGTTCAGATTACCCGGTTTTGATCTGAAATGTCAGATATTCTGATTCTGACAATTGTTTTTGGATTTTTAATTTTTATTTTATTTTTATTAATTTTTTTAAAAAAGTTTTATTTATTTTATAAATTGATTAATTAATTACTTAATTAATTGATTTATATTATAAATAATTCTGTAATATTTTTTAAAAAAATCAGATTTAATTATTTTCTCAATTATTTATTATTTATTTATTATTTATTAATTATTTAATAATGATTTATTATTTTGATAATTAATCAAATAATTTTCAATAAATCATAATAAATTCATTTTAATTTCAATAATTATAGAAAAATCATTTTTAATTCTGATTTTTCATAAATAAGTATTTAAAAATTATTATAGGAATTTAAAAATTAGTAATAATTAATTATATTGAGTGATAAATTGAATTATCAGTATTTAATTGGTAATAATTAGACCGTTAGTCCGATTCGAGCGAAACGAAAGCCCTTTGACTCAGAAAAATGAATTATTTCCATTAAAAATAATATTAAATTCTAATTTCTCCTAGAAATTAGTTGACCTTGTTACTTGTTTGATTGTCAGTCGAAATGCGTGCCGAAACAAGTTCGAAAAATTCTGGAAAAATGGGAAACGAGTCCGATAACGATCAGTTGAGCGATCAGCGAGTCGATGTTGATTCTAAAAATTACTGTAACGATAAAAATGACTATGTGCTTATGCGCTTATGTGTATTATGTGGTTAATCTAGTCTTACTTGTTAATAAATAATACATGAGTCAGTCATAAGCGCATGGGTAGACGTTAGGAACGTTGTGAAATCGATTCAAGATGCAATTGAAGTACGAAATGACTAAATCAGTCTATTTCTCTAACAGAAGCTAAGCCATCAAGGGAGGTTGAGTCGGTAATAGACGATGGTGACGCAATTGTAGTAAGTCGCGCAGAAGGCAAGTTCTTCCCCTATTCTACTTTCAGAATAGTGACCTTGCTTCATATGCTTATCATGTTTGCACTCTTTTGATTCTTGTGTATAATCACTGATATACACTTACTATTCCTTTATTCATATTTCATTTTGATTCTTGATTTCTCAGTTTTCTTGAATTCTTGAATCATAATTCATTGGTTATACATTGATATTGATATGTTCTGGTAATTAGAATATATCAAAGCATACCGATTGTTCCGGTTGCTAAGCGATGGAATGGATAATGATATTTTGGGGATTGAGTGTGTCTTAATCCTGAGGACCGGGATATGACTGGTGCCTCGATATGGGCCGTAGTGCCTGGGTACCCGACTGGATCTATATATGGAGATATAGATCTGTATTATATTCTGACCGATCAGCAGAATATAGATGAAAACTTGTGTCCAGTTTAGTTCATTTGTACTCGCCAGTAATGGCCTTCTTTCTATTCTCGTGGGGTTATATCTTTGCAGATATACTCGTGATTGCGGTTTCATTTAAATTGCCTTAATATTGTTTATATTTTGTGGACTTGTTGAGCAATTTTTGGCTCACCCTTTTTGTTGTTATTCACCTTATTGTTTTCAGTTAAGAAAGAATATGAAACCCATCAGGACTCGAGTGGTAAAGAAGCGGGTCAAGCCTTGAGATCCTCTCATACCCAAGGTGTTGATCCCAATCCAGGAAGAAAGCTTTGAGTTGCCCGAGTAGGTGGAGTGTAGATAGTTAGTGTGTGTGTTTGAATAAAAGATGAACTTAGTTTTGAAATTGAATAGACAATGGTTTGTAATAAAAAAAGTTTGTGAGATTTTGAATTTTGGGTTGTAATAAAGTAGTTAAAGGTTCTTGTTTTTATACTTCAACCTATAAAGATCCTGGTTAGTGTTAAAGGGGTTTAGTTTCAATTCATTATTAATTATTAATCAAATTATACAAGTTTGGTGATTAGCTAGTAACCCCCAGTCTTATACCCAGGGTCTAGAGGGTGTTACAGGTTTGACATCAGCGCTGCAGGTTTGGTCCCTGAAAATAAGAACATTAGGGTTAAGATAGGATAGGGAGATCATATAGGATAGGAATAGTCAAATAGGAAGAGTGGTGTTAGGATTTAGGTCAGATTAGAATAAGAAAGTATAAATCTTAGGATGGTTCAGTAACTTTTCTTCTTTCTTTGGTATATTATTAGATGGGCTCTTCAGGATATTCGGCTTCTTCGGAGAGGACAGTCACCGGGCCAGCAGCACCAGTTATACCTCCAGTATCTGAGTACATGTTTCCTCCTCTACCACCTCCACCACCATTGCCACAGGAGCCAGTGTCACCAGTACAGGGGATAGCCCGGGACCCTATAGAGATGTTCGATCCACTTGAGTTCTTTGAGCCGATGGTTCCTTTACTAGTTGAACATCAGTTTATACCGGGGATTGAGCCAGAGTTACAACCACCACCAGTGTTACTTCCTATACCAGTGCATGCCCTAGAGCCGGATGTATTTCAGATAATTCCAGTCGAGGGGATGGGAGAGCATGATGTAGATCTACAGTTAGGATTACCACAACAGGGTGCAGGTATATCGAGGGTTCCTTCACAGGAGTCAGTAGGTCAGGTTGCACAGCCGCATATCGTACCATACAATGAGTACATGGTTATGAAGGATGATGTGGAGTATTGGAGAGAACTTTGCCGAGAGATTATTCATTTGTTTGACCAGAGGGACAGAGGACCGTTAGCGGCCTTACAGCCGGATTACTTTATGAGACAGAGTTTACAGTCGGTTTTGATGAGTGCCACTTGGGAGCTCGATGATTTGACCCATGAAGGACCACCTTCTTTCGCAGAGTTCTACAGGATATTCCGCATGGCACAGGCTTTGGTCCAGGCACTTATGTAGTAGTAGTTTAACCTATAGTAGTAATTTGACTGATAGTAGTTAGTGTGACTTGTATCCGCGGTGATAACCAGCAGAGCGAGACTTTTTGTATCAAGCATTTACACATGTGGCTGGTGTCATATATATAAAATATTTTTTTTTCAAATTTCTTTTATTTAAATTTTAGTCTTTACAGTTTTACAGCATTTACCTTCACTTAATTGTTTTACAGCTTTTCATATTATAAATTCTGTTGGAAAAAAAGAAAAAAAAAGAAAGAAAACAACAACCATTTTATTTAACTATTTACATTTCCTGTTTTTATATTAAGCAACTGTTTCCTTTATTCGAACCATGTTGTTAATACAGGATAAATTGTTTTCCTACCTACTGTCAATTATTTATTAAGTTGTTAAAGAAATATCACTTCTTTTTATTATCAGAACATGGCACCAAAAACAAAGACTAGGACTGAGACTTCTAATAGTAATTCCGAAGCACAGACTAATGAGACCATGAACAAAATGTTCCGTCTAATGCAACAACAGATGGTAATGATGCAGCAACAGATGCAGCATCAGCAGCAACATATTCAACAACAAATGTTACAACAACAAATTCGTCCTGAGCCTCAGATACCACCAGCACTACATGTTATTACTTTCAAGTAGTTTCAATCGGTTAAACCTCCAGAATTTGAGGGGTCTACTGATCCCATTAAGGCTACCACCTGGTTGAAAAAAATAGAGAAAGCATTTGCGCTAGTCAAAGTTCAAGGGCGAAAAACAACGGAATAAATTTTTAACAGTGATGCAGAACAAATGATTGCTTCGACAAGGATGTGAGATGTACATAGCTTACGTGTTAGATACTGAAAAAGGAAGTCCTAAACTAGAAGACATTCCAGTTGTATGTGAGTTCCCGGACGTCTTTCCAGACGAGCTTCCAGGCTGACCGCCAGATCAAGAAATTGAATTCACGATTGATCTAGCACCAGGTACATAACCAGTTTCAAAAGCTCTATATCGAATGGCTCCAGTCGAGATGAAGGAATTGTCAACGCAATTACAAGATCTGCTAGACCGAGGCATCATACGACCCAGTGTATCCCCATGGGGTGCACCAGTATTGTTCTTGAAGAAGAAAGATGGCAGTCTGTGATTAGGCATTGACTATCGGGAATTGAATAAGGTAACTATCAAGAACAAGTATCATTTACCAAGAATCGATGATTTGTTCGATCAACTAAAAGGAGCCGCATGGTTTTCGAAGATAAATTTGCGATCAGGCTATCATCAATTGAAGATTAAAGTCGAAGATATTCCCAAGACTGCATTTCGTACGAGATATGGACATTACGAGTTTCTTGTAATGGCATTCGGTTTGACTAACGCGCCAGCTGCATTCATGGATCTGATGAATAGAGTATTCAAGAAATACTTGGACAAATTTGTTATCGTATTTATTGATGACATCTTGATTTACTCAAGGACAGAAGAAGAGCATGCTGAGCACTTGAGGATAGCTTTGGAAATGACTTTTCCGGGCCCTATTGGGTGTTAAAACCCCCATAAAAATCACATTTTCATTATTATAAAATTATAGGACTTTCATTTATATTATTTTTTTTGCATTTTTGCATTATTCACAATTTTTGAGAAATTTTGGCATATATATTATATATATAAAATAAATATAAATTAAAATTTAATACTCAAAAATTATAAAATTTGGGGCCTATTAATTTTAAAAAGTGTAAAATTAGGGCCTTAATTTTATTTAGGAGTATTAATTTTACTACTATAAATAGCCTAATTTTTTTTTTGCTAAATATAAATAGCCTAATTTTTATTTAACTATTATTAATTATTAACTAAAAATCAGAAATTAATGAATTTTCTCTGCAAATCGGGTCGGGAAGAACTTGAATCGGGTCAAGAATCAAACTGTGATTTCCAGCTGATTTCTTCATCAAATCGTGTGATTCCAGTAACCAAATCGAAGGTTTTTGTGGCACCCTCCAAACCCGGGTCAGAAGTTTGGGGTCCACAACACATACTCAATATATAAACCTGTATATAAAATATTATTTGCAATGACCCTGCTTTACATAACCAAGGATCGCAACAGGTTAAAGTATGAAAACAAGCCACAACCTTAACTTTTGTTAAAATGTACCATATCCCAACTAATTTAATTTACAACTTGATATAAAATTATTCTTACAACCTTGCTATCTCACTACCGCCATAAGCTTCTGCTAGCTCGATCAATCATAATCTGGAATCCTAGCTCGAACATTGAACTGGGAAACCTCACTATCAACCGTATCCTTCTTAACTATAGAATACATAAAAAGATTCGCAAGAGTGAGCTAACTGGCTCAGCAAGTCATATCATCAATAACTGAGGTTAAACAATAATAAACGAGATGATTCAAAGGAGTCAAGTTTCTTGATGAACAACCAATAGAATTGGATATTCATTATACGTTTTTAAAACCAAGGTTAGGCTGCTGATCAGTCACGCACTAACCCCGAGCAAAGCACACAGCATTGCTCTGACTACTGGATCCAAGGCACACATTGGCCTAACTTGACCATTGATATGGTCTGACCACGAATCTGGTCCATACAAAGAAAACTATCCAATTCTAAAACAATTCAATATGATAAACAATAGAATTCAATAAAACCATATCATAATCCATAACAATAAAACATTTATATAAGAGCATGGTAAAAATTCATGGTTACTGAAAGGGTATGTCAAAGTACATAAAAGAAGTGGCCTCCAGCTGGTTAGGATAATCGGGGATTAGACAAATAGTGTGTTTACAAGGTTTTTGTACTTTGATATCACAGGGTATGGTTGAGTATAAAAGTTTCTGTGTGTTTAAAACAATTTTGTTCCAGTGTTTAGTATGTGATGGTTATATATTTGTGGAGTAGTATCGTATTTGTGTGGTTTAATATTTGGTAAATCAACAAGAAATGGTTCATGAAGAATAAGGCTTACGGCTCAAAGATCAAATGATGTGGCTCAGGTTCAAGGCTGAAGGATTCAAAGTATTTTCAATATAAAATAGAGCTATTTTGAATATTAACAATATGTCACAAGAGAATTTAGAAATATTTGCAATAAATCTCGAGAAAGGTTTAGAAGTACTTGCCTTATCATAATCGATTTCAACTTCACTTGTACTTATCTATTGACTCCATTCAACAATCACTCGTCTGCTTTTCTTATGCCTCGCTTCTATCCTCTGATTACTTGCTGTATTTTCTACATGTCAATTCTATTTTCTGATCACCTACTTCTCTTTCCTACGCCTTGCTTACTTTGCTAGGCATCATAAGTATCTACTAATATTTAACTCATATGATTCTATTCGACATACACTTCTATCTACCCTTCGTTTTACCCAAATCCGATTAACGGATTGAAAGTTACGCTATAAACAAGTAATCACCGAACATATAGATCGACAGTCACCCGACAAGTCACATATAATACATAGCACGTCATATGATCAATGATATATCACTTATAAAGAAGTCTCGGGTCATAAACAGGCTTTCACGTAATTTAAAATGATTTTTAAAACATTTTTCGGAATTAAAACGGGTCGTTGGATCAATTTCGGAGTAATAAACAGGGTTCGGTTGGCCAATTCTGGCTACAAAACAATTTTATATTAATTATCGAGCCTTAAAAATAATTTAAAATAATATTTTAAAGCTCAAAACTATTTTTCGGAATTTTAAAATCATTTTTGAATAATTAAATCCAATTATATAATCAATTAAAATTAATTAATAACTAATTAAATTGATTAATCAATTAATATTTAAATTAATTGATCAATTAAATAATTAAATATTAACTAAAATTAAGTAATTAAATAATTTAAATTTATTTTTGAATTACAAATAATTTTCAGAATAATAAATAATGAATTTTGGTAATTAATATGAATTTTAGAAGTTAAAATGGAAAATTTTGAATTATTTTAAAAAGAAAATCATAGAAACAGCTTTTGGTTTCAGAATTAGGGGGAAATAGAATTGAAACCGGGTTGAAATAAAAGGAAAACAGGTCGCCAAGAATCCTATCGGATCCGGGTCGAAGATCGACCGGAATCTGGGATTTACCCAGAAACCGGCGACTTCGCCGGATTCCGACGAGTCGCGGCTGGCCCCTAAAACACACTAAATCACTTCGTTTATTTACACGATTTTCATCTACACAACTTCCACAACGCAAACAAGCCATTAAATGTTCTAAATCAAACTAAAAACCAGAAATCCGATCACCAACAGAGATGCCGCCGGGGAGCTTAAAATAATCCGGTCAAAAAGAGGATCTCCTTCAATCGTTATTCATAATTAACGAGCTACATACGAAAACGAAGCTTAGGACACATACAATTTGTTTATGATATCATAATCGACCATCAAACCAAGAATAACTCAAAAAAATTAAAAATTCAAACGGTAAAAAGCATGAACTTGTCTATACTATTTCGGCAATCAAACAACTTGATTCTACACTTGATTCGACTGTAAATCAACATATAAATATATTTATATCATCAAGACAAACAGATAATCACTATATAAACAACCCCCAATTCTTAAATATAAACCCTAAGATTCGAGTTGGACGATTACCAATCGATTGATTGATTTGATGATGAAATCCGATAGAACAGGTTGAGGGCTTAAAAATGGTTATTAGAGCATCAAAATCCGACATCCCCATCACCTTCAAATGTTGGTTTGATTGCGAAGAACGCGAAGAACGCGAAGAATACGGTTCGTTTTCCCTGGATAATTATGGAATTTTACTGTATATTTGTGATTATTTGTACGAAATAAAGTACGGTAAGGGCTATTTATATTTACGGAAAATCAGTATCCCGTTAGATCATTCCGGATATAAAATAGTACGTTTATTTATAAAAAGTGATCCAAACGGTATCGGGTTTTGAGAAATTTATCCAAATCAGTATAATTTGTACTGCGATATTGGTCTCAGTGCCTGGTTACACGTATTACGAGGTGATAATTATGATAGTTTAATAAAAAGCTCCCGTTTATCGAAAATACGAGTTTTATTGATTTACCGAAACGAATATTGTATCGAAAATGTTACGCCGGGACCCGCGCAGGACAAACCGTACGTCGGATTGAAAAAGTCGAAACACGGAAAATGCTCGGAATATTGCAATTAGGTTAGGAAGGAGTTCTCGGAAGAGTTTCGGGTTCTAAAAATGTAAAAACGGATAACGGTGCTTGGTTCCCGTTTTTATAAAATAGATTTTAAATAACCGAAAAAAAAGATTTTATAAATTTCATATGATTCTTATAAATTCATAAATCAACATAAAAATAATTAGGAAGATATGACAATTATCTGTATTTTATTTTGGACATATAAAATACTCAATTAATAATATTTTTAAATATCGAAACAAAGATAATACTTAACAATTAATTCACAGAATAGATACTGAACACAGATAATAATTATTTATTAGCGAAAATAATTACACGATATATCCCGGATATTACATCCTTCCCCCCTTAAAAGGATTATGTCCTCGGAATCTCCTAAATAAACAAATGAGGTATTTTTCTCTCATATCTTTTTCTAACTTCCAGGTTGACTCTTCAACCTTTGGGTTTTCCATAATACTCTTACTAACTTTATTACTTTATTCCTCAATACTTTCTCTCTTTCCTCTAAAATCTCTATTGGATTCTTTACATATGACAAATCTGCCTGGAGCTTTATTG
This sequence comes from Apium graveolens, assembly GCF_009905375.1. Classification (NCBI taxonomy): domain Eukaryota; kingdom Viridiplantae; phylum Streptophyta; class Magnoliopsida; order Apiales; family Apiaceae; genus Apium; species Apium graveolens. Next base: position 35,356 of record NW_027420547.1, read on the forward strand.
GCTCCTACTCTATTACATGCTTGGAATTCCGGATTATACCTCTTAAGCATCAAGTACGTGAAAAACATTGTGAATTTGCTCCATGTGCGGTGGTAACGACAACTCGTAAACTACTTTACCAACGTGCTTTAAAATGTCAAAAGGTCTGTCATATCTTGGGCTCGGTTTTCCTTTCTTTCCGAACCTCGTTAATCCCTTCCACGGTGATACTTTTAGTAATATCAAATTCCCTTCTTCGAATTCCATATCTTTCCTTGATTAATCTGCATATTTCTTTCGCCGATCTTGTGCTGCTATCAATCTTTTCTGGATAACTTTAATAGCTTCCTTTATCTGTTGCACCAATTTAGGTCCAAGTATTTTGCGTTCTCCCACTTCGTCTCAATACACTGGAGATCTGAATTTGCATCTCTAAAGGGCTTCATAGGGTGGCATCCCAATACTGGCGTGATAACTGTTGTTGTAAGCAAATTCTACCAGAGGTAAATGTTCGTCCTAATTTCCTTTAAAATCAATAGTACACACGTGTAACATGTCCTCGATTGTCTGGATCGTTCCTTAACTCTAGTCGTCCGTCTGCGGGTGATAAGTCGTGCTCATATTCAGTCTCGTTCCCAAACATTCTTGAAAACTCTCCCAAAAGCTTGAATTAAATCTTAGATCTCGATCGGATATAATGGACACAGGAATTTCATGACGAACTACAATTTCTTTTAAGTACATATGAACTGACTTGTCCAATGAAAATCTTCCATTTATAGACAGAAAATGAGCTGAGTTGGTAAATCTATCCATTATAATCCAAATGGTATCATGATTAGCTTTTGTGCTTGGTAACCCAACTATGAAGTCCATGGCGATATGCTTCAACTTCCACTCTGGAACCTCCAATAGTTGTAGCAATCCACTTGGTCTCTAATGTTCTACTTTAACTCTTTGACATATATAACATCTGCTAATCCTTTTCGCAATTTCCCTCTTCATATCTGGCCACCAATAATTTTCCATCAAATCTCTATATATCTTGGTACTCCCTAAATGGATTGAATACCTTGAATTATAAGCTTTCTGTAAAATTTCATTCTTCAATTCCGTCACTGGTGGAATCCAAATTCTAGATGAAAACCTAAGAATACCTTGATCGTCCTTTTTGCGTGCACAATTCTTTACCTACTAAATGATTTATATCCTGATCTATTACCTCTTCCTGACACTTCATTATCTTCTCTAACAATTTCGACCGAAAAGTTATACTTATACATTCGTACTCCTTTTTGGATCATGAACCCTGACTTCCAATTCCAACTTCTAGAATTCCATAGATAATTCTTCCGGTATAGTCTCTATGTTCATTCTCTCTCCTTCTTTTCTTACTCATCTCTTGCTACTACTACATTTGGTTTTTCTCGGGAGTTCATACTTCAAACTCTTATGGTCCGTATATATCTCACATCTTTCTCTATACTTATAATATTTCCCACTCTTCCAAAACGAATATTATTGTTGCTTTTAATTCCCAGTTATGAGTAGGGTACTTCTGCTCATAAGGTTTCGGTTGTCTGGATGCATATGCAATAACTTTATTGTTTGCGTCAACACACATCTTATTCCCTTACGAGAAGTATCACTATAAACTACCAAATCTCCCTGATACTTTTAAAGTGATAAAATAGGTGTTATAACCATTCTTTCATTTAACTCCGCAAAAATTTCTTCACCCTTCTCCGTTTCATATAACCATCTTGCTTTTCCTGGTTAGCTTCATCCAAAATATTGCAACTTCCAAGAAATCTTGCGCAAATTTCCAATAATAACCGGCTAACAATAAAACTTCTTACTTCTGATGGTGCTTTTGGTCTTTCTTCATTCATACTATCCTTAAATTTTTCTGCTGAATCCCCTTTTTGTTTCCTCCTTTCTGACTGCCTATGCTAAGAATTATACTTCCTACCATTAAAGTTTTCACCTGGTAGACTTTTTTTTATATATATATAACACTTCTTTCTTCTTTGACTCCTCAGCTATCATTGTATAGGTTGCATGGTTCTTCTTAAGTAACACAAGTACATCTTATCCAGATTCCTTCTTCAAGATTCTACTCATCAAATTTAAGTATCACTGGTATATCAGTTCATCCAACTAACATTTCTAGAATTTTATAACAACAGTACTGAGTTCTGAAAATTATCTTTGATATGTCCATAAGTTCAATCTTCACTTGGTAATAGACCCAGTCTTAAATCAATATTATAAAAATACTTTGCTTCGTTCATTTAATTAAACAAATCATTGGTTCGAGGTAACCTATATCTTCTCTTGAGAGTAAACTTGTTGAGCTTTCGTTAACACATAATCTCACACTTCCATCTTTCTTATTAACACATCGTGCCGGTGCACTTTAGGGGGTACGCTAGGTCCAGTTGCATTTTTTTTTTCTAATTATCTCCTGCGTTTACTCTGGTAACTCCTTTATTTTATCTAGTGCCATTGTGTGCGGGGCTTTGGAATACAAGATAATTCATCTTATACGATCAATAAAACCTATCTAGTGCCATTGTGTGCGGGGCTTCTTGATTCGACAAGATAATTCATCTTATCAATAAAACCTTGAGAGATATACGATCAAGTTGCTCCCATATCTTTTAATACTTTAACGCATAAGGTATCCGCAATAATCTTCCACGTCATCACATCCATATTCTAAATAACATATCGCAAATTCTCGTTCTCGGAGACGTATCCTTTATTGAAGTAGATTCCCTTGACTGTTAATGCAACCCTGGCTAGGGCCAGTGATTTGTAATTTTCACCATATGCCCTTGGTTCCTTTCCATGCATGCGAGGTAGATGAGACTTTGCCCGCTGAGTGTATAATATGTTGACTTTTGTTTAAAAAACTCTCGCAAGGAACAACGGTACAATGAAACAAATAGAAGGATTCACAATTTTAATAAACTTAGAGTTGAAGAGAAAGAAGAAGTAATGATTTGAATATGAATGAGACAACCACATTAGTACTTAAGATGGCCAGTCTTTCATACCGTATGGCATACAGCACATGATTAGGTGGCGTCCCACCCGATTCTTTGTCATTCCGACAAAGTGTCTCATCATAACACTGTTTGTCCCAATCATAAAGCAAAACCCGAGGGGAACAATTAAATTTGAAAGGAATGCAAAATCCTCCGTTTTGATATCATCAGAAAGAATTTATTAAGAAAAGGAGTTCATACATTTTTAGGAATTAAAAAGGAATATACGCTGTAATGTTGAGGACAAGAATGATACCATTGGTCACCATCCACATTTCACTTGTATTCATCTTTCGAGTTTGATCGATCATATCCCAATTGTATCATATAGCAACTTTAAAAGTATGCTAAAATGCCTTTGCAACTAAGCATTATGGTAGATTCTTACTTGTTAAGTCTCGCGTCTGTAACGTCGCACCTACACGTATAATACTTTAACAATTTGATTATGATGGCATTCTTATCAAATAACCTTGAGTTTCCTCTTTTTAATTTGGAATATCAATGAATCATTCAACATAGCAATCTTTTTATTATTAATATTCTTCTTTTAGAAAAGTCTGGAAATCTTCCCAATCTTCTTCGGTCGTGCTCAGGCTTCCATTAAATCCATGAATTCCTTGAACTCTGATAATCCCAGTAATTGGATGAATAGTTACTCCATACGCTGGTTTTGTTGTTAATCTTATCAAACAATATTTGTACCTTCTTGTTGGGAATAACCAACTTCCTCATAATCGCGGATTACTTCGTCCTCTGAATTAACAATACTAAATCTAAAATAATATCCTTCCAGCTAATCTGAGTCTTTTGACAAATAAAAAACTCAAGTAGTAACTTGACAACCGATGTTTAAAACTTATTTTATTCGAAAAGGCTTTTAGAAATTTTGTAAGGAAAATCTTTTTCGAAAACTTGTTAAAAATTTTGAAAATTTTGAAAATCACACCTCCGGTTGTCCTTACTGTATGAGTTGGTTATTGTCCTTCTTATGACCAGATACCAGGTTAAAGAAACAATCACTCAAGGGTCCGTTCACTTCCATTTATCTCCTTTCCTTTATTGGGGTCTATTATTCTCTGTAAATAAATGAAAACTTCCGCTATCGTTGCACGTTATCTTATTTGTAGCTTCACATTAAGGCTCCCATACTGGTAGTATCCCCGTTAACCACTTTGTAATCATTAAGTAGAACAGACTATCCAATAGTCAACAAGTCAGCTAATGTCGCATCATCTTGTTAGAATATATATATCATATCATTACAACACCATTTCCTAATTTCAAGAAATCTTCAGATCCCTAATCTCCTCTAACCCTCTCTCTTTAACACTTATGTACTCCATTCCACAAGCTAGTCATGAGTGGCCTAATTACCAATAGCTTCTTATAATTTGATAACAGCCATCCTCCAGAACACTTGAATCTTCTTTCTAAACTCCTTTCTCACCATGATTTGTATCTCAATACTCACCATTTATTGCTGCTATCGTGTCCCTTCTCGTAAATGCTGTTATTTCATTGGAAAGGTTTTTAAACTAAGGATATAGAATATAGTATATAGTAAACAGAAAAAATACATTCATGGTTGAATGTTCAAAAGAACAAGAATAAGCAAATGAAGGTTCTTGAATAGGTAGTCTCGTATCGAGAAATGATAGAATAGCACTGAATAACTTGAAGAGGCGCAACTGTCATAACAGAAAGTAATACCGCTAATACTGACAGAAGAACAAGGCGCAAATCGAATCTGGGAGAAGATGATGATCCTTAAACGGAAGGCTCCAAACGATCAGTTGATGCAGGGAAATCAGGATCTGCCATTGCCGTTGCCTGGATATCACGTCGCTAGTTGAGAATCCCAAATCACAACACGACCCGTGCCGGAGACTTACTATACATTCGCACTCAAAGTCACGATAACCTATCTTTCTATTTCCTATTCCTAATCCTAACCCTCTACCCAATCCCGACAATCTAGGCTTGTTTCAGTGACTTATAACCTGTAGCTCTGATACCAACCTGTGGCACCCTCCAAACCCGGGTCAGAAGTTTGGGGTCCACAACACATACTCAATATATAAACCTGTATATAAAATATTATTTGCAATGACCCTGCTTTACATAACCAAGGATCGCAACAGGTTAAAGTATGAAAACAAGCCACAACCTTACCTTTTGTTACAACGTACCATATCCCAACTTATTTAATTTACAACTTGATATAAAATTATTCTTACAACCTTCCTATCTCACTACTGCTATAAGCTTCTGCTAGCTCGATCAATCATAATCTGGAATCCTAGCTCGAACATTGAACTGGGAAACCTCGCTATCAACCGTATCCTTCTTAACTATAGAATACATAAAAAGATTTGCAAGAGTGAGCTAACTGGCTCAGCAAGTCATATCATCAATAACTGAGGTTAAACAATAATAAACGAGATGATGGCTGTTGACTGTTACTTCGATTATAGAACTAGAAAGAAGGGCTTGTATAACATTAACAGATACTGGAGTAAGTTAGCAGGAACAAAAGTTAGTATCTTAATCTTAGATAGTAAGATGCTGGTACAAGAAACCTCGAGAAAACTTGCTCAAGACGTTGAGAATTCTCTCAATATGAGCGGCCTGATAATCTCTGTTCAAAAAAATTATACTCCTTCAGTCCCATTTTATATGAACCACTTTCCTTTATTGGATGTCCCAAAAAAATGAACTTACCATTTATAGTATCTATTTAAGATTATCACAACTACACATTCATATAATACACTTACTATATCACACCACTACCTCTTTTATGTGGTTCAGATTTAAGTCTACATAACTGTGCAAGTCAAAGTGGTTCATTCAATACGGAGACAGATGTATTATCCAAACATGGAGCCAGACAAAAAAAGTTAATTATTAAATGGGTTGGGCCCTGATCCATGCTTAAATGAGAAGTGTACCAGGAGACTATTCTAAGAATGCTTTTTTAAGCTTTTTCTCTTTTGGTTATTGGGCTGAGAAATAGGTTAGTTGAAATTAATAGTGTTAAAAATAAAACTAATGAAATGATAAATTCAGACTAAATAAGATGAAAATATATATGTACAATACAAGAGCCAAACACTTGTTAAACTACATTGTATTTCTCTCTCACCATCTTAAAATAATAACCAAAAGAGTATATATATATATAATACAACCTGCACCACTCTAAAATTTACTCAATCATGCTGAAAACGTGCTCCTGAAATTACTCCATGACTTTCATAATATCAGGGCGCTCTTAACAATATTGAAACAAACTTTGACTAAGATGGACTCCTGCAAATTCAGTTTCCAGCCGTAAACACATTGCCAGCAGTATTATCAAAACTAAATAAAACAAAATAACTCAAAACTTAAGTTTGAGATTAAATTCCAACAATCACCCCCTTAATCTTAAACTTGTCATCATCTTGTTTGGCTTTACACTTAGCCGTCTGGATTTCAACCAGTTTGGTTTTTCAATTCAGCCCGTCTGGTATTTTGTTGCGTGTTTGACAATCTTCATCAGATATTACTTGTTCTTTTTCGGTATGCCCAAATCATCCAATGCTTATCTAGCCTACATGCCAACTATGCAAATATCACTGCATTGAAAAAATCTGCTCCTGTTTCTCAGGCTTCTCTAGCGACTTCTTCCCAGCCTTCGGCCCTCTTAGCTGTTGCTAAGGCTTCTCTTGGGACTTCTTCCCGGCTTTCGGCCTTCTCAGCTAGAGCTTCTTCGGATCTTCTTGGCTTCCTCTTGGACCACGGTCACATCCATTATGGCATTCAAACACCTTTCGAGGGCGTTAACCATCTGTACCACCTCTATTGCTACAACCATTGCGACGACCGCCAGGAGGAGCCTCGTAATTTCCAGAACGATATCCGGAAATTTTATTTACATCACCATGCCAGACCAAACCAAACACCTACATCCTGGACTTGTTGCCAAGACCCTAAATAACAATGTACACCTGGACAATAACCTCCTTCAACCTTGCAGCCGCAACCCAACAAGGATACCTTTTAATATGAACCAACCATTTCGCTAAGCCAGCAGCCCATGCAAACAGTGATAATAAATCAAAAAAAATCCTCGTAGTCAACACCATTTTGACTAGGCTAACAACTCCACTTGCCGACAAGCTCTTTTGCAAATCTCCCTAAGTAAACATATTTTCACTGACTATATTTCCATTATCACCAGCTTAAAGCTCTTTTGACTACATTCCCACCAACCTTTTTCTATTTATAATCTTGCTCCGCAGCCTCAATGAGTTTTTTAATTTGTGATACACGTATGTTAACTGATTTTTTTAAATCAATTTCAATCTTTTCCGTGGCATGAAATACAAATATGTGTTTATTCCATATAGAGTAATTTCCATTACTTGCACATATTAAATAATTGAGGCCTTCTAATGTTGTCTAATGTAAGCTTGTTATTAAACAACTTACCGAAACTCAAAACTTCCTCATTGGAGACTAGTGCACCAATTTTTACATTGTTGACAATATCATCAAGATCTTCAGCAGTTTATTTGATTTCTCCACTCCGCGAGTTTTGAACTTCCTCCACCATTTCTCTGACTTCAGCAGCATGTTGGTCGCACCTCTGGATGTACAAACCTCGCATGCTTCCTTAATTCTGCAAAACCATTCTATAACTTTCATCACCTTCTTTTTCTAACCCTCTCTCGGCTCCCTGTACCACCGTGCTCCGTCTGATAACAAGGAACAAAAAAAAATCGATCATCAATAATAAACTTGCTTTGAATCCCCTGGACTACTTAAACCTCTGTAGTAAGCCAGCAACGAGATCATCAAAATAAACAATCAATAATTTATCCACGTAAAACCTCTCGACAATAGAGCCTCTCCCATCATATTTTTCTGGGGACTTCAATCAAACACCTGATTTACACACAATAGAGCCTCTCCCGTAACACCAAAATCCAAAACTACGCACCTGGCGAGACAATCGCCACCAACCCACCTCCACTATAACCGGCTGGGGAAAATGTTGCATCACCCGAGTCCTTGTCATGCCACAAGGATCGGTAGCTCTAATACCATGTTAAAAATAAAACTAATGAAATGATAAATTCAGACTAAATAAGATGAAAATATATATGTACAACACAAGAGCCAAACACTCGTTAGACTACATTGTATTTTTCTCTCACCATCTTAAACTAATAACTAAAGGAATATATATATATATATATATATATAATATAACCCGCACCACTCCAAAGTTTACTCAATCATGCTGAAAACATGCTCCTGAAATTACTCCATGACTTCCATAATATCGGGGCTCTCCTAACAATACCAAAACAAACTTTGACTAAGATGGACTGCTGCAATTTCAGTTTCCAACTGTAAACATATTGCCAGAAGTATTATCAAAACTAAATAAAACAAAATAACTCAAAACTTAAGCTTAAGATTAAATTCCAACAAACAGTTGACTGTTTTTCATAACTAGATGGGTTTATTTTAAAAAGGAAATATGATGAGGTTTCGCTCCTTACGCATGCAGTGTATCATAGGTTTTCTGGGGAATGTAATAACCTTTTGGGGAACTACAAGGAAAGCTGTAGGGTTTGTTTTTAATGATTTTATCATTATGACACACTAATAAACAGCTTATATAGCCTCGCTTAGGATTATTAATATATCATTGAGTAGGTAGAGAGGTATATCAGGATGATGGGTACTTTAAAAAGCTATAATAAAAATCTCATGAAGTTTCTCAAAAATATGGAAGGAGGTAATGTAAATGTTAATGCTCGCTGGATAATGCCACGTATTGGAATGAGCAAGTGCAATGTGCACACGATCTTTAGGAAAGTGGCGTTTCAGAATGGGAATCGCTAAAGTATTGATTTGATTTTTCGGAACAGTGGGGGTCTAATCCTTCATATGATGGTCGGCTCGTTGGAGTTTGGATACATAAAAGGTAATGAGTTTCGGGCTTTCTTGGAAAGTTTGAAGGAAGCCTATTACAAAGACTACACGAACATTATTTTAGAGATAGATCTTATTGATACTCTTTGGGAATGAGATCAATCTGTTAACAAGTAATAGATTTTGTTCGGGACTTCCTCTACAACCTTAAGGTTTTAGTGTGACTGTTTACTTAACATGGCATCAGAGCTCGGTTTAGGGAGGGTTTGAGTCCTCCCACCCACATTTATTTAATTTAAATATTTATTGTTAGTATTAATATTGGTGTTAGTTATATTTGTCGTTATCAATGGTAGAGAAAAGTATCATACGATTGAATGGGAGTGTTAAAGAGTATAAGATCATGTTCAGGCCTTCCTCTACAACCTTAAGGCACACTTGAAAGAGATGGTGATCTTAGAGGATCCTTTGGGGAGAGTTGCAGAACTATGGAGTCTGTACATGGGTTTAGGACATATTTATCCAAGGTTTAGGGTGGCCTTTCAGAGAGCTATTGAGCCTGTTTTAGTGGGGGATTAGCGGCGCTAGAGGCCGAAAATGAAAACAACTTGCTGGTGTTGATGATGAAATCTATGAAGCAGCAGTGGTACAACTGTTGGTGTTGGGATTAATTTTTAATCTAAACATATTCTTTTTATTTACTTCATTTAGTTTATGAATAATCAACGTATCTGTTTGTGATATTTGGCCAGCTGATTGTTGCGTGTGTTTAGGAGTATAAGCAAACAAGGTGGAGTTAAACTAGGACATGATATCCTGGTTTGTAGCTCATTAGTTCTCTTTTGCATATTTATTCTTCCTCTGTAATGTTGACAATATTAATTCGATTGCTTAGTTTTCCATACCAGCAAATCTTATTCTCTCTGTATCTTTCAATATTATAACCTAGTCCCTACATCTGGTATTAGAGCATATAGAAAAAATGGAGGTAAACAAGTCTAAAGAAGGGTCCATCGGCCTATGCATCCCAATGCTTACAAAATCGAACTACACCACTTATGCCATAAAGATGAAAGTACTTATGCAGGCACACATAGTGTGGGAAGCAATAGAGCCTAAAGATCCGAAAACACCATTCTAGGAGAGGACTGATAAGCGTGCACTGGCCATGATCTATCAAGGAATACCCGATGATATACTGTTGGCAGTTGCGGAGAAGAAAACATCCAATGAGGCTTGGGGTCCGATCAAAACGATGTGCCAGGGTGCGGATAAGGAGAAGAAGGCAAAGGCTCAGACACTTAAAACAGAGTTTGAGTCATTAAAGATGAAAGAAACAGAGTCACTTGACAATTTTTGTATGAGACTGAATGGTTTGGTCACAAACATCAGGGCGTTAGGGGAAGCAACCAGAGAGGAGTATGTTGTGAAAAAGTTATTGAGGGTTGTTCCAACCTAGTTCTTGTAAATTGTTTCGGCCATTGAACAATTTGGGAATATAGATTCAATGTCAGTGGAGGAAGTAATTGGATCTCTTCGGGCTCACAAAGAAAGTCTGCAAGGACCTGCAGAAAATAGTGAGGGATAACAACTGTTGTTGACAGAGGACGAGTGGCAAAAGAAGGAGAACTCTAAAGGTAAGATATTGCTTACTAGGGAAGAATGGTTGAAAAGGTCGGGAAAGGGTATATCACCTGGTGGAAGAGACTATCGAATGAGAGATTATCGAACCGCTCGAGATAGGAGTCAAAAAAAATGCTTCAATTATGGAGGCTATGGACACTTTGCTGCTGAATGTCACAAGCAAGGACAAAAGAAGCAACCGAGAGGGGAAGCAAACTTGGCACAATTGTCAGACAATGAACCTGCTTTGTTAATGGCACTTTGTGATAATAGTGTGAGTGGGGTAATTGCTTTCACTGAAGATAGAGAAACATGTAATATGAAAGACATCGAAGAACATACCTAGTACCTTGACAATGGTGCCAGTAGCCATATGACAGGTCGACGAAATAAGTTCGAGAAACTGGACAAAACTGTGAGGGGTGAGGTGAAATTTGGAGATGGCTCGCTGGTAAAGATCGAGGGAAATGGCTCTATCAGGATCGCGTGTAAAAATGGAGAAACTAGGGTACTAGATGGTGTTTATTTTATTCCCACCTTCCAAAGCAATATCATTAGTTTGGGCCAGCTTTCTGAGGAATGAAACATGGTCGTATTGGATGGTGAAAACCTCTGGGTTTACGAGAGTTGTGGTCGATTGTTGATGCAGGTCAGGAGGTCTAGAAATTGATTGTATAAAATTTATATTGAAGAAGCACCACAAACTTATCTTCTAACAAAGGATGAAGAAAAGGCTTGGCTATGGCATCAATGTCTTGGTCATGTCAATTTTAAGGTGTTGCATCTCATGTCGAAAAATCAAATGACACATGGGCTTCCCTTCATCAACCAACCTGGTGAAATTTGCAGCGGGTGTCTCATGTCTAAGCAAACTCGTAAACCGTTTCTATCTGAAGCAAATTTAATTGCGAAAACTAAATTGGAGTTGGTTCATTTAGATTTATGTGGACCTTTTTCCCCTCCTACTCCAGCGGGTACCGTTATTTCATGTTATTAGTCGATGATTATACACATATGATGTGGGTCTATATACTCAAAACAAAAGATGAGGCACTAACATGCTTCAAGAAATTTAAGTTGCTTGTCGAGAATGGTGGAAAGCAGGGTATTCAGGTGTTGAGAACGGATCGTGGGGGTGAGTTTTGCTCCAAGGACTTCCAGACATTTTGTGATGATCACGGAATAATGAGACAATTCACAACACCCTACACACCATAACAAAACGGGGTCGTAGAGCGCCGTAATCGCACAGTTGCTGCCATGGCTAAAAGTATGTTAAATGAACGAAACATGCCAATAAAATACTGGGGAGAGGCTGTACGCTATGCTGTTTATGTTCTCAACAAATTGCCAACTCGATCGATGTCTCAGGACACATCGTATGAGGCTTGGTTCGAGAGAAAACCGAGTGTGAGCTACCTAAAAATCTTTGGATGTATAGCTTACATGAAAGTGACTGCACCATACACAAAGAAGCTTGACAACAGAAGTATGAAACTTGTTCATCTTGGTCGAGAACCAGGGACAAAAGCATACAGGTTATTTGATCCAAGTTCTGGCAGTGTGCACATAAGTAGAGATGTAGTTTTCGATGAAAGCAAAGGTTGGAGTTGGGACACTGATAAAAATGCTACAAGCTTTTCAACAAATCAGTGGGATATCAAGGGTGACACACCAGAATACTCAGGTGATCAAGTGCAGAATTTTGCAGAAGAACCAACTACTCCGCAGACACCTGTGTCCATGCCTACTTCGACAAGAGAGAGTACAGATATGGAGTCCAGTACCACCAGTGATCTCAGTGAGCAGCCAAGAAGATTTTGATCACTTACTGATGTTTATGTTGATTCAACAAAAGTGGAACTCGAAGAGGAACTGTTTCTGATGGGAATTGATGTACCTGTCTGTTTTGAACAAGCAATTGCAGATATCGTCTGGAAAGAAGCAATGGACAAAGAAATAAGCTCCATTGAGAAAAATAAAACATGGGAGCTCACTACACTGCCAAAAGGACACAAAGCTATCGACTTAAAATAGGTGTTCAAAGTGAAAAAGGATCAGAATAGTGAGGTAACTAAACATAAGGCGCGCCTTGTAGCAAATGGATACGTGCAGCGCCAAGGTGTGGATTTTGACGAGGTTTTCGCTCCCGTGACAAGGCTGGAAACAGTTTGGTTAATCTTGGCACTAGCAGCTAAAAATGACTGGGAGGTACATCACCTCGACGTCAAATCAGCGTTCTTAAATGCTGTCTTACTTGAAGAGGTCTATGTGCGTCAGCCAAAAGGTTTTATCAAAAAAGGGGACGAAGATAAGGTATACAGGCTCCTAAAAGCTTTATATGGGTTACCTCAAGCCCCTCGGGCTTAATTTCATTCTTGAAGACTCAACGTATAATTGCTTTCCTTCTGATCTTTGGAGAAAAATCCTTGGGCATCCCACGCAGACTTTCTTATTCCTTGAGTAACTGAGGATGTTATCAATAAATATAGTTTGCTTATCCAAGTACTCCTTATACACCACGTTCCTTAATTCCTTATAGCCACTTGATACACTCGTTATTTCACATAATTTCACCAGAGCTTGCAATGCTCTTAACTCACTTTAATCATAATCTCTGATATTTTCTTGAATTAGGTCTCGTAGGAAATTAATTCTTTGTAGGGGTCACTTATTCTTGTTCGTTGTTTTGCTAAATTCCCACTTCACGATTCGCCTCTTGTAAAGTCACTTCTTGGATCTGCCTTATCTACTATGCGTTCCAATACTTCGTCTTAACTCTTTGACATGTCCAACACCTCTTGATCTATCTTGAAATTTCCTTCTTATACTTGGTTATCACTATTTTTCTTTAAATTTCCATATATCTTGGCGTCTCTTCAATAATTAAATACTTAATATTGTGAATTCCATGTGGGATCTTATTTCTTTATTCTTCTATTTGTAACATCCAAGTGGTGAAAGAAAATCTGGAGATATCGTGATCGTCCTCCTAGGCGCATAAATTTCCTTTTTCTAACTACTAACATCGTGATCCATTATCTTCTCTTGATATTTTATCTTTCCCTTCACAACTTCAACTGAAAGGTCACACTATCCATCTTTCTTCCTTTTGGATTATGAACTTTAGCTTCCAATTCCAACTTCGAGAATCCTATAGTTAATCCTTCTGATGTAGTCTCTATGTTCGTTCTCTCCTTTTTGTTTATCGCTTGCCACTGCATTTGTTTTTCTCGTGAATACTTACTTCAAACTCTTATGGTTCGTATAAATCTTACACCTTTCTCGTTACATATCATGTTTCTCAATCATTCAAAGCGAATATGATTACTGCTAGTCCTGATTGTGAGTAGGATACTTCTGCTCATAAGGTTTCTGTTGTCTGGGTGCATATACAATAACTTTATTATACCGCATCAACACATATCCTACTCCCTTATGAGAAACATTACTATAAACTACGAAATCTCCTTGATACCTTCAAAGTGATAAACCAGGTACTATAACCATTCCTTCATTTAACTCTACAAAACTTTCTTCACCCTTCTCCATTTCATACTTACTTATTGCTTTTCCAAATTAGCTTCGTCAAAGGTATTGCAATTTTCAAGAAATCTTGTACAAATTTTCAGTATAACCGGTCCATAGTAAAACTTCTTACATTTGTTGGTGCTTTTGGCCTTTCTTTATTCATGGTGACTTTAATTTCTACTGGATCTCCTTTAATCTCCTCCTTACGGATTATTTACACTTTCTATCATCAAAACTTTCACCTTGCAACTTTACATACAACCTCTTTCTTCTCCGACTCCTCCGTTGTCATTAAATACTTCGCATGGTTCTCCATTGACTTTAAGTAACATAAATACAACCTATCCTGATATTCCTTAAAGATTTTGTCCATCAAGTTCAATTATTACGGGTACATTAGTTGATCCAAATGACAATACGAGAACAGTACTTAGTTCTGAAAATTGTCTTTGATAAATCCATAGGTTTAATCTTTAATTGGTGAAATACCAAGTCTTAAATCAGTCTTATAAGAGTACTTTGCTTCTTTCATTTGATCAAACAAATCATTGGTTCGAGGTAACAGATACTTGCTCTTGATAGTAAACTTGTTGAGCTTTCGCTAGTCAACGCATCATCTCATACTTCCATTTTCTTATTGATCAAACAAATCATTGGTTCGAGGTAACAGATGCTTGATCTGATACACTGGGTTTAATCGTTTCTTCTTCGAACATCTCTTGCATCTGCGTTGCTAAATTCCTCATTTTAACTGGTGTCATTTTGTGTAAAGCCTTTGTCGCTGGCTTCGTCTCAGGTGCTAAATCAATCATAAATGCATTTTCTTTATCTAAAGGAAATATTGGTAACTCGTCTGAAAACATAGCTTGAAACTGTAAAATCTTCAAGTTCGGTTTGCTCCTGACTCTTATTTATAATCGCCATAGCACTTATATTTTGGTCACTGTAATCTTAAATCATTCTTAACAAGTTATTTACTTTCCTTTGTCCTTTAAACTTATTCATGTTCTCATTTGGCGTCTTCTGAACTATCTTTAATCACGACGGTCTATCTGAGCATCACACTTGAATAGTTAATCCATTCCTTAGAATAATGTCAAATCCTCTTATCTCAAATGATATCAATTCTTCACAACTTATTGCCAGAAATATCGATTCCGCCATTGGTACTTACTTATTCAATAACTGCATGTTCTTAACTTGCTAGTCCTTTAATTATAAACTTATTGATTTGACAGGATAATTCATCTTATCAATAAAACCTTAGGAGCTAAACAATCAAATTGCTCTCACATCTTCCAATACTTTAACGCATAAAGTATTCACGATAATCATTCACATCACCATATCCGTATTCTGAATAGTATATTTCACAGGAAAATCGCAATTTCTCGTTCTAAGAGACGTATTCCTTATTGAAGTAGATTCCCTTGATTCTTAGTGGATTCTTCACTAGGACTAGTGATTTGCAATCCTCGCCGGGTGCCCTTATTTCCTTCCCATACATAAGATATAGATGGAACTTCGTCCACTTGATTCAGGATACGTTGATTTCTGTTTGAAAACTTCTTGCAAAGAACGACAGTACAACGAAACGACTAGAAGGATTCGAAATTCCACAAAATTAGAGTTGAAAAGAAAAAAAATAAGGACTTGAATATGAATGAGAAAACCACATTGGTACTTAAGATGGCCAGTCTTTCATACCATATGGCATACAGCACATGATTAGGTGGCGTCCCACCCGACTCTTCGTCATTCTGACAAAGTGTCTCACCATAACACTATTTGTCCCAATCAGAAAACAAGACTTGAGGGAAGCAAATAAATTTGAAAGGAATGCAATATCCTCCTTTTCGATATCATAGCAAATAACTTATTTAAGAAAAGAAGTTCATACATTGTAAGGAATTGAATAGGAATATATGCTTTAATATTGAAGGCAAGAACAATACCATTGGTCACCATCCATATTTCATTTGTATTCATCTTTCGAGCTTGTTCGATCATATCCCAATCGCGTCATATAACAACTTTAGAAAGTCCGCTGAAATGTCTTCGCAAACCAAGCGTTATAATGAATTTTTACTTGCTAAGTTTTATGTCTTTAACATCACACTTACACTTATAATACCCTAATAATTCGATCATAATGGCGTTCCTATATCTTCAAGATTCCTCTTTTAATTTAGAATAACCATGTACCATTCGACATAATGATGCTTTTGTTAATAATATTCTGCTTTTAGAGAGGTCTGGAAATCTTTCCAATCTTCTGCGATCACGCTCCGGCTTCTGCTAAATCAATGAATTCTTTGAACTTTGATAGTCCTAATAATTGAATGTATAGTTACTCCGTACACTGATTCTATTGTAAATTTTATCAAACAATACTTGCACTCTATTGTTAGGAATAATCAACTTCTTCATAATCATAGGTTACTTCGTTCTCGAAATTAGCAATACTAAGTCTGAAATAGCATCCTTCCAGGTAATCTGGGCTTTCTAACAAACAAGAAACTCAAATAGTAACTTGAAAACCAATGTTTAAAAATCATTTTATTCGAAAAGGTTTTTAGAAATTTGTAAAAGAAAATCTTTTTCGAAAACTTGTTTAAAAAGTTTGGAAAATCACAAACCTGGTTGTCCTTACTATATGAGTTGGTTGTTGTCCTTCCGACCTATAACAATGTACCAAATTAATGGATCGATCATATAAAAGTCCATTCGCTTCAATCTACCTTTTCTTCTTCATCCTGTCCACTTACCTTTCTTAATCGACGAAACTTCAATTGTTGTCGCACATTATCTTATTCGTAGTTTCACATCAAGGCTCCCATACAGGTGATACTCCCGACATTATCGTTGCAGTAATTAAGTAGAACAGGCTATCCAATAGTCCACAAGTCTATTTCATAGAACAAAGTTTACCCGTATCACATCACATCACTACTTTACATATCGCATTTATCATAGCATCATCATTTAATTTTACCAAAAATTCCAGTTTTATACCTTTCTCTCTAACTCTTTCAAAATTCATCTAATTCATCCTATAATTATTCACGGGTGGCTTAGTCACTAATGACTTCTTTTAACCCGATAACAGCTATCCTCTGAAACACTTAAATCTTCTCTCTAAACTTCTTCTCACCTTAATTTATATCTTAAGCGCTCCCCATTTACTATAACTCTCGAATCCATCCTTGTAGATACAATCGCTTCATAGGACAAGTTCTAAATTGGGGGTATAGAACAGGATATAGGGTAAACTGAAGAGATACACTCGCAATTGAATGTTCAATAAAACAAAAATAAACAAATGGAGGTTCTTAAATAGATAGTCTCGTAACAAGAGGTGGTAGAGTAGCGTAGAATAACTTTAAGAGGTGCAACTGACATAACGTAAGGTAGTGCCATTAATACAAATGGAGGAACAAAGTGCAAATCCAATCTGAGAGAAGATGATGATCCTCGAACGGAAAGCTCCAAACGGTCAAATGACATCGGGAAATCAGGATCTGCCATTGCCGTTGTCTGGAAATCACATCGCAAGCTAAGAATCCCGAATCGCAACACGAACCATGCCGAAAACTTACTATATAGTCGCACTCTTCCTCACGACGTCTTATCTTTCTATTTCCTATTCCTAATCCTAACCCTCTACCCAATCACGACAATCTAGGCTTGTTTCAGGGACTTATAACCTGTAGGTCTGATACCAACCTGTGGCGCCCTCCAAACCCGGGTCAGAAGTTTGGAGTCCACAACACATTCACATTATATAAACCTGTATATAAAATATTATTTGCAATGACCCTGTTTCACATAACCACGGATCGCAACAGGCTAAAGTATGAAAACAAGCCACAATCTTAACCTTTTTTACAACGTACGAAATCCCAACTAATTTAACTTACAATTGATAATAAAATCATTCTTACACTCTGACTATATCTATACCGTACTTTGGACTGAGGAACTCCACTATCATCCATATTCTTTTCAACTGAAAAATATATAAACGAATCGCAAGGGTGAGCTAACTAGCTCAGCAAGTCATAATAGTAATAATTGAGGTTATACAATGATCAAATGAGATGATTCAAAGGAATTAAGTTCCTTTTTAACTAATCAATAGAATTAGATAATCATTTTAAGTTTTAAAAACCAAGGTTAGGCTGTTGATCAGTCACGCACTAACCCCGAGCAAAGCACACAACACTGCTCTAATTACTGGATCCAAGGCATGCATTGGCCTAACTTGACCTTTGGTATGGTCTGACCACGAATCTGGTCTACATATATAAAAACTATCCAATCCTAAAGCAGTTCAATATGTTAAACAATATAATTCGCTAACACAAGATCATAATCAATGATGATTAAACATTTGAATAAAATGTAAGGAAACTCACGGATATCACAAGGGTATATCAGGGTATGTAAAAGAAACAACTTTTAATATGTGCAAGAATCAGGTATTTAACAAATAGTGATTTTTCGAGGTATAGTTCTTTGATGTTATAAAGAATGGCTGGAGTATAAAAGTTTATGTGTTTTCAAACAATTTTCTTCCAGTGTTTGGTGTTTGGTAGTTATACATTTGGGGAGTAGTATCATATTGGTGTGATTTGGTATCTTGAGGATCGACAAAGGATGGTTTACAAAGAATAAGGCTTACGGCTCAAGATCAAGAAAAATCAGGGTTCAAGGGTAAATAGTCTAAAGCACTTGCAATATAAAACAGGAGTTATTTTGCATAATAACGACATGTTATAAAACAGTTCGAAAATATTTGTGATGTATTTTGGAGAAAAGTTCAGAAATACTTGCCTTACAGGCTTTACAACTACTACTGATAAATTCTGATCTGACGCTGTCGCTCAGGCTTTAACGTCCAACCACTAGATCCCATTAGATTCGACTTCGACACTCAGGTTTTTCTGTTGAATCTCTACTGAGCTCGTCGACTGATTGCTAGTTATCTTTAGTTCATCTTCCACTTTCAGTGTTCCCGACTATAACCTACAGGGTCGAAATACCCTATGTTAGACGTCTAGGTATGCTTGACATATTCTCGATACTAATTCTTACCCAACAATATTCAAACCCGACTCGTAATTATAAGGATTATTATAATATAACAACACACCCAACAGTCAGGGTTTACATTCTCGAGAAATCGGTTTGGTATTCATTTTCCGAAAATACGTATATTTGTAATTTTACAAAATCAGGGTTATGGATTTTAGAAAATTATTTCATCACATCGTGCAATCAAGTTTTATATAAAACATATATATATATATATATATATCTATATAACCATTCGACGTCCCGATAATCGTTGGATACGCTCCCGTACTTTTGGTAGGTAAATTTCCTGGAAATCGGGCAGCGTCTCCTTTGTTTATCGGACTACCCGTCGAAACATCAATCGACGTCAATTCCATAACAACAATCCAATTCACAACAACCACGATCCTAACTATCACTTCAACCCAACAATCAATCCAATCACAATTCGTCGACTAAATTACGTACTCAACTTTACTGTAAAAATCAAATTCTCATTTCAAAAATAATTCCACGAATTAATTTATTCATTTTAAAATATTAGGACTCAGAATTATATCATCACCATCCACCGTCGGCTCGTTGAGGCTCATCGCCGATGGCGGCAAAATTCCCGGGTTTCCATTTATCGGACATCCTCCGCGAATTTTACCGATTAATACAATTTATTCCCGCATGAATTTATTTATATCACGAAACGGTAATCAAATAATCCCTGCAGAAAATAAAATAAATCAATAAACGAAATTAGTCCAAGATATTCAAACGAACAGCAGCACATATACTCGGCCCAAATCAGGGCCCAACAAAGGAGGAAGAACTACAATCCAGGAAGACAGCCACATCGCTGCACTATACATACACGAACTGGCATAAACACACACACAATTTCATACAAGAACACAGATATATACAGGGATGTAAACACAGAGCCAAGGAACCATAGACACCACCCAAGAATAGCATAGCAGCGACCACACCGCCTTCCACCGGAAACACACGGTGGTGGCGGCCGGAACACCATAGGAAATAATTGACGACCACACTCACCGGTGAAAACCACGGCGGCGGTGATAATCAGGCGGAACCACGGAGGAACAAGAACGAACAGGGAAGAAGTCGTCGTGAAAAGAAGAAAATAAGGAGAGATCGAGGAATTAAGGGAGATGAAGGAGATAAGAGAGACTGAGATGCTTTAATAAAATAATAATAATAATTCTCCCCTTTGCACATGTTTTAACTGGACAGGGAAAAAACATATACGTGTCCTTTTCTGGTTGTTGAAGTGCAAGACACGTATATTGATTTCCCGAATAGCCTCATTTTTCGTAACGATTTATTTTGATATAACGAAATAGAGTATGAATTAATAATAACCATAACGATTTCAAATAAATTTTAAAATGATAGAAATATCCCGAAGTAAATAAAAATATAAGTTTTGAAATTTTAAAAACACTTCCGGGGTGCGCTTTATACTCGCTTTTTAATAATAACGAAACGACGCGCGCGAGAAACGACTCCTGAAAATTTCCAAAATAATTTTAAAATTCTCAGAATATTCCAAATTTAAATAAATATGAGTTTCATAATTTTTGAAGAATTTTAGAATTAAATATGGATTTTACCATTAAACATACTTAGAAAATCAATTAAGGATAAATAATTAATGAAATATTGATTTCTCAATTTTGTAAAATCCTAAAAATAATTATTGTAATTATAAACTCATAAAGACAATTTTAGAGACATTCCAAGTATTTACGCAAATAAATTTGTACCAAATCCACTTTTGAAAATGAAACAATATAACACGACCCCATAATTAATCGCGCGGACAACCCGGTACACTATAAATCACATATGGATAATAATCAAACAACACATAGCGGTCAAAACCAACACACATATCTTATTTATTTAATAATTTCCATAATTGCACAATTAATTAATTAAAAAGAATACACTAGTGGTTATAATAATTAAGAAAACTCAGCTGATTCTAGTATCTTTGTGATTGAGGCAACTATGTTTTTGTAGTCATATTTGGTCTGTAGTCATAGTACTTTTGATATATCTATTTGCTTTTGATAGATGCCTACAATGTTAATTTGGCTTATTTGTCAACTCTCCGGCTGTATTAGTGGATCCAATTCTATCAACTATATTGGTTATAATGTTCCCGCGAGTTCATAGATTTGCATAGTGATGGTCTATATATTGTCTTTTGGTTTTTTGCTTGCATTCTTTTTACAATTTAATTGCAAGAAAAAATCCTCACAAATAACGTGTCATCTAGAAAAAATAATCATCACAAATTAGCAGTTAGGAGAAGTATAAGAATCTGATTGCAAGTCCTTAGCTACAGTCTCTTGGACAATGAAGCACACATTTTTAATTGTATTTGTAATTTTTAGGTCTAGTTCTTTTACTCAAATTCAATGTTTCTATAGATTTTATAACACTGCATATTTGCTTTTGAAGTATACTTTTACCGTAGAGGAAATTGCTTGATCATTGTAGTGCAGAAATATCTTTCTGCTGAAATTAGCAAAGGATATGATTAAAAAAATATTATTCGATGACTCTAAATCTTGTATCTCAAAGTGAGAGGGGTAATGCATCAGTTGTGCTTGAAAATGAAATTGAAAGTGTGATTATTGTAAGAGAGAACTTAATATGTATTCCCTGTCCTTTGGGACTGGTATCCAGAATCAGTAATGGTTGTTTGTAGCCAAACTATTGCACCAACTTTAAACTGAAAGTCTGATTAGCTTCCATAATAGATAGCAACATGTTTCCCTACTGTGTACATGGTCATGGTGCGTATTTGCCAAGTGTTAATTCCACGCAATTTCAATCTCTGCAGAAATCATTTCTTGAGCAAGTATTTGCTCTTTTAGACGAAGTTAAAATCAGTTCTTTTTACAGCTGGTAGGTTGGAACGCGGTGTGACTTCTTTTTTCTTCTACATGTAAGCAAATGAGTCCCAGTCCGTTTCCTGGCTAGAACTTTACCAATGTCAGGTACTGTAATTTTGCTACCATGTATTTTTCCCGCTTCTGGTTTTGTGTTGTTAATAATTGACTATTACTTTCTCTTGTTGAAATGATTTGTAGTGGTTTGCTCAATAGTTGAATACTCACCGCAAAATTTCCTTTGACTGGTACAACATACTGGTCACTGTCTTAAATCACTTCAAAATTTGAATAACTAAACACATTAAAGATTGTCTAGTTACAAGTCCTTAGCTGCAGTCTCTTGGATAGTGAAGCACACATTATGAATTGTCTTTGTAATTTTTAAATCTACTTCTTTTACTCAGATTCAATGTTTTTATAAATTTTCTAACGCAGTACATTTGCCTTTAAAGTTTGTTTACACTGAAGAACAAATTGCTTGATCTTGAAGTGCATTAATTTCTTTATGCTGAAATACCTTATTCGATGACTGTGAATCTTATATCTCAAATGGAGAGGGCTAAGGCATCACCTGTGCTTGAAAAATGAAATTAAAAGAGTGATTCTTGAGAGACGGAACTTAATATGTATTCCCCTGTCCTCTGAGATTGGTTTCCAGAATAAGCAATTGTTGCAGCAAAACTACCGCACCAAGTTTATAGTGGAAGACTGGTTAGCTTCCATACACATAGCAAGATGTTTCCCAACTCTGTAGTTGTAGTACTTTTGATATATCTATTTGCTTTTGATAGATGGCTACAATGTTAATTTGCCTTAGTTGTCAACTTTTTGTCTATATTAGTGGATCCAATTATATCAACTATATTGGTTATAATGTTCCGGTGAGTTTATAGATTTGCATAGTGATGGTCTATATATTGTCTTTCAGTTATTTGCTTGCATTCTTTTTACTATGCTCACTCATTCTTTGACAAACTCTATCAAATTAATTGCAAACATGCAGTTCTGCAATTTAATTGCAAGAAAAAAATCCTCACAAATAACGTGTCATCTAGAAAAAACAGTCCTCACAAATTAGCAGTTAGGAGAAGTATAAATATCTAATTGCAAGTCCTTAACTACAGTCTCTTGGACAATGAAGCACACATTTTTAATTGTCTTTGTAATTTTCAAGTCTAGTTCTTTTACTCAAATTCAATGTTTCTATAAATTTTCTTACACTGCATATTTGCTTTTGAAGTATGTTTTTACTGTAGAGGAAATTGCTTGATCTTTGAAGTGCATAAATTTCTTTATGCTGGAATACATTATTCGATGACTCTGAATCTTATATTTTAAATAGAGAGGGCTAATGCATCAGCTGTGCTTGAAAAATGATATCAAAGAGTGAATCTTGAGAGACAGAACTTAATATGTATTCCCCAGAATTAGTGATTGTTGCAGCAAAACTACTGCACCTACTTTATAGTGGAAGACTGGTTAGCTTCCATACACCTAGCAAAATGTTTCCCTAACTGTACACGGTACGTATTCTGCCAAGTGTCATTCCAACATTTTTCTAGTCTCTGCAGAAACCATGTCTTGAGCAAGTCTCTGCTCTATTAAATTAGTGCTTCCTGCAGTTGGAAGGTTGGAGCCGGTGTGATACTGTAGTTGGCAGTATCTTTGCTGTTGTACTCGCTTCTTTTCTGTTATTGTAGTCACTACATCTATGTGCTTATAATAGATAATGTTAAATTTCCTTGCGATGTCAACCTTTAATCTCTGTTGTTGTATCCAGTTGAGTAATTTGGCAATGTTCCCATGAGCTGATAGATTTGCATATATGATGAACATGTACTTTGGACGATGATGCGTGCCTTCAAGGTGGCGGAGTTGAGGCATCATGGACGCCAATGTTTAGCATTGATTTAGTCATGCCAGGGTAAATGTTTCATGGCTACTTCAGCAATGGAAACCTCCGACTAGTAGTGGTACTTATAAATGATGTTAAAATGTGGTTTTCTTGTAATGCAGAGAAGAAAGAGGCCAGGATTTCCCCGCCTTTGGTTGATATCGCTGGTCATGATTCTGGTTGCGCAATTTACAATGTATAAGGAGACCCTAGCTTCACTCGTAGGATTCAGACATGACAACTAGAAAGTCTGGTGTTGCTGAAAAATGATTCACCAATTACTATACTGGAACATGTTCCATCATGCAGCATAATCCGCCAAGCGCACCTGGGAGCAGATGTTATGGGAAATACCTTAAAATTACATCCACTTAAAAGTATAACATGATAATCAGCATGATCGTTATTCAGTTAGTGACATTCGTATTGTCTTCGTCATATATTTTGGGTTCTTTGTGTTGTCACGGGCTTAAAGGTTAGTTTTCGTTCTACATTCATTCTGGTTCTTTGCTGGGACTTTGACTATGCCTTAAACATTGGAACTGAACTTGGCTATGCACTTGTTGCGCGTGTGTGTCTGTGTTTAATTAGGGGCGCAGCACTGTAGTAGGAATGTAGTGGTAGAAGAGCTAAAGAACTGAGCTACTCTCCGCCAAAGAGAAGAAATGAGATGTAAATTTCTGTGTAGATGTCATTGCAGATGAAGAAAACAACAAATAATTGGTACATATATAATACCAGCTCTCTGGGAAAACAAGTTGTCTTGACATCAATACCTAAAATTTAGAACAGCGCAAACTGTCTTTATTCAGTATTGTTATATGCTAAGGCTTGAGTAATTTTTTGTAACTAAATATGATGAATCAGATCTCACTTATTTAGGTTACTGACACTATCACTTTTATAATGAAAATGCAGAGACAGTTGATCCCGGGTAGATTTTCTCATAAAACATAGGCTTAGGCAAAATAAACACTGTGTATGAAATGAAATAAACCCAACGTAAAACCAAAATATGCTGTCAAAAATCATTTCCTCCAAATTTTAGTCCTAATTCAAATCCGAAGTAAGTGAAGAAACAAGTCTCAACAGAAAAAAAACTGATAATGCTTTCGAACTCTATTTTGTTATAGCACAATGTGTGTGTTTGTATACATATTGTCGAACTTTAACCTTCCACCTCTGGTAGTCACTAGCAAAAGAGTATCAGCTAGGCTCCAAGGAGATATGTGAATATTCTAACAAAATTACATATATAGAAGTGCATTCTTCATTTTTCCACGCCGTTCAGGCATTAAGATGAACCGCATTCACCGTATGCTTGATTTTTTCGCAATAGCTTCTGAGGAATTGTACTACTTTGGCAGCATCTGCAAGAGTTATAATTGCCACTGGAAAACTATTAACTAGTACTTGAAAAACACGGTGAAAAGAGTTTTGCTGTGCCTCCTTCGCAAAATTAAGGATAATCGGGTAGTATTGTGAATCATGATGGCAGAAGAGGTAGACCATTTGGATTGCCCCCACCTTGTATCAGGTCTATACTCCAAATGGTCTATCTCTTGTGCCATCATGATTCACAATACTTCCAGATGATTCTTCATTTGGCGAAGAAGGCGCTAGCAAAACTCTATTGACCGTGTCTTTTCAGGTACTCGTTAATAGATCTCCAATGACAGATATAACTCTGGCAGATGCAACCAATGTAGTACAATTCCTCATAAACAGCTGCGAAAAAATCAATCATTGATCTTAATGCCTGAATGATGGAGTTTGAATTCTCATGGGAAGGTTTTGTGGATTCTATGATATCTTGGCCAGCCACTACTTGCCCCACCATTAGCACCTGCCTGACTTCCGGTTTGCATGTTGTTTTGCTCCATTTCAATCTGTGCATCCCACAACATTAAGTTCATCTGTTAGTTCAATATGTGCATATGAACATGAGTGTCTAAAGATTGTAGCATACATCTGAATTGAAATCAAATTCAATTATAATGATTTTTTTTAAGTAAAAATATATTTTGTTGTTAATATTACTTTAATGACATATAATATATGAACTCTCTTTTTTAGAAATAAATTACAATTATTTATATAAATGTCCTATTATATAATATCACAACATTGGTTGGTTAAAGATAAAGAAATATTTTGTTCAAAGAATAACAAATCATTCTTCCTTTTCAAAATGATAAAAAGAAAAAGTTAAAAAACTCTTCTGAATAAAAATCAGTTGGTCAATGCAAAATAACTTCATTCCTTTTCTTTTCAAAACAAAAATTTCATACAAAAAAAAATAAGCAATAATATATTTGTAGGAAATGTATGACTTCAAAATCATTAATAGAAAATGAAGTTTTTTACATAAATTCATATTTATGGACATTAAAAATGCATACAATAAAAGTAAAAGTAAAGATTAATATAAATCAAATTGATTATATATTACTTACACAGAAAGGAAAAAAAGGGGAGAAGTGGAAAATCTTTGAGAAGAAGGTAAATTGCCTATGTATTACTTATAAAGGTTGAGAAAAGGTGAGGGAGAGAAAAAATGGTTGTATTTTGATAGTAAAGAACAATACTATCAAATGTATGTGTGAGTTGGATCGAGTTGCGACACAGTATATATAGCCCCCTTGGAATTTGTCAGGGGATGAAAAAATGTATGAGACTCATATATACATATATATATATATATATATTTAAAACTCTAGAAAACAACTGTATTACAATCATATATACTTTTGATATTTAAAACGTATAATACTATATACATTTTTTTAATTTAAAACAGAAATAAACAGCTGTATTACAATCATATATACCTTAAAAAACAGGTGGATTAGAATTGTAGTTCATATATACAATTTGATATTTGAAACACTTAGAAAACAGCTAGATTAGAATCTTATATCTATATTAAAATTTTAATTTTTAAGTAATTTTTTGTCTAATAAGAGTATCTTCAAGCATAATAACTAAAATGGTTAGCTAAATCATCATCATCTAAAATTTTGTTGAATCTGTAATGTTATTTGCTCCACTATTGATTAGATAAATTCAAAAATAGTATGTTATATGTATTTTTAAATTATTTTATATATATGAAAATTTCACATGTTCTAATAAATTTAAATATTTAATGAAATATAAGTAAAAATAAAATATTTATTTAATGAAAAAATATTGAATATATATAATTATATAAGTATATTAGGACACTTATATGTGTTAAAAACATATACTTATATGTATAATAAAATTTTATATTTATGTTTATATTATATTTTATTATATTATATTAGATTAGATTTATTAATATTTTTATAAATATGTAATGTTTTTTAAAATAGTTAATTAAATTGATCAATAAGAAAATCATATTTTGACACTTAATATAACATAAAATTAAAATATTAAATATGAAATAAAAATTTGAACACATAATTATATATTAAATATAAATATATGTATGTATTGATGAGCAAAGTTATGTTCAAATAAGGGCAAACATTGACAGCTCATGTGGATTTTTTAGCTAATGACTACATGATCAACAAATATAGAAGATGTAATACACCATATCTAAATTTTTTGCTAAGATATCGTGTGGTTGGAGTACTATATTTTTAAGCTAATATGTATATAATTGTGTCACCTAGACTTTTTAGCTAACATGTGAAGATGGTTGAAGATGCTCTAAATCCTTCAAATTTCAAATTACATTTTAAACTCAACTTACATAAATATATTTTTTTTTTGCTTCTTTTTGAACTTTATATATGTTACAATAAAAAACTTTAATAAGTGGAGTTAAAAGCCCTCACCTTTATTTTTAAAATGATACCTTTATTTTTAAAATGATATTCAAAATTTAAAATCATTTCATAATATTTTGTTATCATTCTTGAAAAAAATTAAAAAAATTAACAAATTTCTAAGTTTTTCTTCAAAATACACAATTATCTCGCCAATATATTTCACACATAAATGTGGGCGACCAAAATCTCACTGTGGTCAATGTCTGACTTATATGATAGAACCATATGCTTACCTTTCCTGACATACATCATGAATATGCTTACCGGAGCAAAAAAAAAATTCTTCATACTCTCTAGTGCCTCCATCTCCAAGTAGTTATATTTTAAATTTGAAAGGCAGCAATAGACTAAAATTAGGCTAGAAATAGTACAACCAGTTGGTCTAACCCATTACACACCACCTCCACTAGACAAAGAAACTAAACATCATTAAACACAATCTTTCTTAGACCCTGCATACCAACTTCTTCTGCCAACAGTTGTACCCCTATTATTTCATGGATTTCATCATAACACTAGCATCTAAGTTGTTTCCATTTCCGGCCTCTAGCGCCGCTAATCCCCCACTAAAACAGGCTCAATAGCTCTCTCAAAGGCCACCCTAAACCTTTGGTCAATAGGTCCTAAACCCATGTCCAGACTCCTTTGTTCTTCAACTCTCCCCAAAGGATCCTCTAAGATCACCATCTCTTTCAAGTGTGCCTTAAGGTTGTAGAGGAAAGCCCGAATATGATCTTATACTCTTTAACACTCCAACTCAATCGTACTATACTTTTCACTATCATTGACAACGACAACTACAACTAACACCAATATTAATACTAACAATAAATATTTAAATTAAATAAATGGGGGTGGGAGGACTCGAACCCTCCCTAAACCGAGCTCTGATGTCATGTTAAGTAAACAGTCACACTAAAACCTTAAGGTTACAGAGGAAGTCTCGAACATAATCTTATACTTTTTAACAGATTGATCTCATTCCCAAAGAGAATCAATAAGATCTGTCTCCAAAATAATGTTCAGTGTAGTTTTTGTAATAGGCTTCCTTCAAACCTTCTAAGAAAGCCCGAAACTCATTACCTTTTCTGTATCCAAACTCCAACGAGCCCACCATCATATGAAGGATTAGACCCCTACTGTTCCGAAAAATAAATTCCCATTCTGAAACGCCACTTTCCAAAAGATCGTGTGCACATTGCACTTGATCATCCCAATCCGTGGCATTATCGAGCGAGCATTAACATTTACATTACCTCCTTCCATATTTTTAAAAAACTTCATAAGATTTTTATTATAACTTTTTAAAGTACCCATCATCCTGATATACCTCTCTGCCTACAGAAAGCAGCTGGTCATATGTTGAACAAAACCTGGCAGGTCTTGTGTACATGTGCATCAGTGCCTATAATACCTATAGGCTAAGTTAGCAAATATATCTACTATATATACTGGTGGCAGGAATATGTGCAGAAGTAGACTACATATATATATTACAGAAGAAAAAAGAAGCAGAAGCTCAGTTTTGTGTTGTGTGCGTGAGTGATGTAGCATGCATTTGTATTACAAAGAAGCTGTAGCTTTCCTTGAAATAAAAGTGAAGTGTTTATTTATTTATCAAATCTTATTTACTCTATATATTGAGTCTGATTTAAAAAAAAACAAGTAAAGCCCATACGCGCTTCCAACAAGTGGTATCTGAGCCAAGGTTACGTTTCTAAAAATGGCAAATATGGTGCAACCCAACATTCCAAGATTGACAGCCACAAATTACGGGAATTGGAGTATTCAAATGAAGGTGTTACTCGGTTCATACGAAAATTGGGAAATTATTGAAAGTGGTTATGACGAGCCCGTAAATGAAGAGGCCCTTACAAATGCAGAGAAGATGATTTTAAAATAGACCCGGAAAAAAAATAAAACGGCGTTATATACAATTATTCAAGGTATTGACGACTCAACCTTTGAAAAAAATTCTGAAGCAAAAATGGCAAAATAAGCGTGAGAGATTTTGCAAAAATCATTCCAAGGAGTTGAAAAGTTTAAAAAGGTGCGGCTCCAGGTGCTACGCGGGGAGTTCGAAAATTTAAAGATGAAGAGTTCTGAAAATATTGGTGAATTTTTTACGTGCTTGAAAGCCGTGACAAATGAGATGAAAAGAAATGGTGAAAGTCTCGACGATGTTCGGGTCATGGAAAAACTCCTATGTTCGCTGACCATAAAATTTGATTGCGTGGTTACTTCATTGAGGAGTCAAAAGATTTGTCAACAATTTCGATTGATGATATGGTTGGTTCACTTCAAGCGCATGAGCAGCGAATGACCCAGTATGATGATGCAAGCCACTGGGAAAAGGCATTGCAAAGTAAGGTGTCCATTGGTGATAGTTTTGGGAGTAGTAGTTCTGTACGTGGCAGAGGTGGATTTAGAAGTGGCTACCGATGTGAACGAGGATGTGGAAGGCAGTCTTTCAGCAGAGGCTAAAAATTCTGAAGGTTATCAACCATCTGGTCGTGGTCAGAATTTTAGAGGCCGGGGAAGTGGTGGATTTCAACGAGGTGACAAATCTCAATTTCAATGTTTAATAGTAATAAATTTGGTCACTTCAGTTACGAGTGTAGAGAACAAAAAATGGAAGAAAGGAGTCATTTTGCAGCACGAAAAGAAGACAAATATGTTGGTTCTACTATGTTCCTTACTTACAATGGAGACGAGGAACAGAAGAAGAATATTTGGTATATTGATTTCGGTGCGAGCAATCACATGTCCAGCCATAAAGATTTATTTATGGAGATAGACGAGACTGTCACAGGAGAAGTCACTTTCAGTGATTCATCAAAAATTCTAGTCAAAGGAAAAGGTACAATTACGATTATGACAAAGAATGGTGATAAAAGGTATATAAATGATGTTAATTATATACCTGCTTTGAAAAGTAATATCATCAGTCTTGGCCACCTTGTGGAGAAAGGATATAATATTCATATGCCGGATAATTCTCTTACCATCAGAAATCAGGTTCGGGAATTGATCGCGAATGTGGAGATGTCAAAGAATCGCCTATTCACACTCGATATGGAGACAAAGGTGCAGAAGTGTTTGAAGTCGGTCATTAAAAATGACTCATGGTTATGGCATTTAAGATTTGGTCATCTTGGATTTTATGGCTTGAAATTATTGTCAAAGATAAAGATGGTGGACGACTTGCTAGAAATCAATGAACCAGAAAATTTGTGTGAAGCATGTGTCAAGGGGAAGCAACACAGAAAAAGTTTTCCCGTTGTAAAATCATGGAGATCCGGGAGGCTATTGGAGATAGTTCACACAAATATAGCTGGTCCATTTGATATTCCATCACTTGGAGGTAATATGTATTACCTAACATTTATTGATGATTTTAGCAGGAAAAGTTGGGTGTATATCATCAAAGAAAAATCGGAGGCTCTTGATAAATTCAAGGAGTTCAAAGCACTGGCGGAAAAATAAAGTGGCCAGTATTTGAAGATACTCATATCAGAAAGAGGAGGTGAGTATACTTCAAATTTGTTCATAATTTTTTACAGAGCGCATGACATCAATCATTCAGTTGACAACGACATATACTCCTCAACAAAATGGTATTGTAGAAAGGAAGAATCGCACAATTCTTGACATGGCAAGGAGTATAGTGAAAGCAAAGCAATTTCCAAGTGAAAGAGATGTGTCCTAAGTCCAATCATGTATGATGATTTAGGAATAACTTTTATGTAATCTGTTTTGATTTCATTAATATTAATAAAAGACTTGTTTTGGTTTTATTGCGGGCTTTAACTATTTAATTGTTTAAATAAGATATACCATAGTTTAGAGTAAAGCTTTTTATGGATTATGATGAGATCATAATAATGAGACCTAAAAAGATGATAACTCTGAACTTAAATATTTCCTGGTCGTAGGATTACTAACTGGTAATTAGTAATCCGCAAAGATCGGTACATACTATGCTTGCTTCATTATGAAGGATGTCTGTTCTCATAGACATTTGTGTGGTGACACTATAGCTAGTATGTAGGTGCTTATTATAGAATAAGTTCACTGAACATGACTCACACAGCTGAACAACTGATTGAGTTCACTCACGTGTCAGCAGATATTCACATAGTGATAGCTGTACAAATATCCTTAGACTTGAGGTCATCATAGTCATCTTCTGTACACTGAACTATACTTTGATTTAGTTCTTAGTCTATAGGGACAATAATAAGGGCTCTACTGGGTGTAGAATTTGTACACGAAGATAGTGTATGATCAATAAAGGATCTACCCCTTCCAGTGAAGGAAGAGAATGTTCAATGCTGATCCACTTATGCTAGTTCAGGAATCTCTGGCCAGAGTGAATGAAATTAGAAAGGAGTTTCTAATTTACATTAATTAGAACTAAGCATAGTGAATGGGAAAGCAAATGATTAAATAAGATAGGCTTGGCACAAGTTTCATGCCTTGTTTTTAATCGTGACATTGCAGGGTAGAAGGAATTAATTATACGGTAACTATTCACTGAATAGGTTCTTGGTATTCTAAGCAGTGAATTCGTATTACCCGGATAGTCGCGATATACTGAGAAGTATCCCTCACGATGTAGAATAAACATGATTAATTTATTTATTAATCATATTTAATAAATTAGAGAATTTATATAAATAATGATAAAATAGTTTTATTACTATTTATTTCTACTACCGGCATAATATTGAACCTACAGGGTCAAACCATAAAAGAGAATGATTTAATGGTAGAGGAATTAATTAATAATGGCTGGTAATTATTTATTTGTGAAATAAATAATTATTTAGCAAATTTAATAATTGATTAAATGAGATTTAATTAATTATAAAATTAATTAATAAAAGTTCTTAATATTATTAATTAAGAATTTTATTTTGGAAATTAAATCAAGTGAGAGAATTATTTTTCAAAAGTGTTTAGAAAAGGGATTAATGGTTAAAGGTGTTTTAATTATTAGTTAATTAGTTAATAATAATAATCAATTAAAGGGTTAATAATAATAACATTTTATGGGAAAATTTTCAACTGAAAATTTTGCCTATAAATATACTATTATAAACCATATTTGCATTAGTTGTCTCTCAACCTCTTCCTCCTCCAATACATTGATCTCTTGGTGGATACCGGTGGAGTGCTTCACACTTGAGGAGCAGCTGTAGGGATCTCCGCTCATCGTTCTTGGATCGCTATTAAAGACCTCCATCTTTCCATTAACGTAAAGCTTCTTAAGGTAAACATATTGAACTACGAATTAAATATTATTTTTCGCATGGATCCTGCAGAGGGTTTCGGTTTTTTTTTTAAGATTTAAATTTACGTTTTCGTTGCGTTTATGTGCTAAAAACCCTTCAATGGCATTAGAGCTACTTGCGAAAAGTTTTTAATTCGTTTATGTGTTTAACTGTTTTCGATATATGAGCATGTATGTGATTCGCCATGATTTGATGTTGATATAATATTCTTATATATTTATGATTTTGAATATATGATATTCATGTGAGTTGTATAATTATAAGATAATTATGTAATATGTATATATACTGATATATACATGATTTATGTTTGTTCTAATTATGAGAATTATATTAGATACAGATTCTGAATTGGCTGCTGCAGATTTGCTGAAATCTGGGTCTGGTGTCCGATTTACGCAAACGAATACCCTATTCCATAGGTAAACGAGCATCTGAACAAAACTGATAGCAATATCTATCAACGACTCGTATGTAAGTCGTTTGACGTCGTTTACTGCCCGTAAACAGTGATTCTTAGTTTTTCTGATTTGATTCTGATTTTTTTCATATTTTTTCATGATTAGATCATGGATAATATGATATGTTAAGATCAAATTATGTGTTTTAACAAGCTTTTATGTGTCGTATGAGCATGTTGGATGGTTATGGCCTTTCGACCTTAGTGTAATGGTTTTAGTTTTTGTTTTAAATACGACTTGCATGTCGTCAATCTTTGTAAACATAAATCTCGAACGTAACTCGAGTTATTCTTGTAAGTACATTAGATTAGTTTTACTTTCAATCATGTAATGTAATTGAAGACTCAAGAAGGCTATCCAATGGAGGTGATACAAAGAAGACGATGAGGCATACAAGAAGTCTAAACAAATAAGAAGACTTATGTAATACGTAGTTGTATTTATTTCCATCACCATATTAGATTGACCTTGATCTTTATCATGAGCTTGATAAAGATCACATAGGATGGGGCCATAACCAAACACATTTACTTTATTGCACTTTACATTTACTTGTTTATTTAATTTTATATATGAGATATATGCCTATGTTTACCATGCGATGATAGATTTAGGTGAACTTAAATCAATATAAGGGGTGCTCTAGAAAATCTAGAATATGAATCGTTTCTTGCCTTAACAATAATATTATGAATACAATCATGAGATTCTTGTGTTTATGAAACACGTAATTAAATATGAATTTTCAATATTGAGAGAAAGGATGATTTTTTCAACAACAGATTTCTATCTGTAAGAAAGGGGTATTAAGTGACGGCTCTTGACAATGCTCCCCCCGATCTGGGAATCATCTGATTATCGATTATTGATTTGAAATATTTAATTTAAAAGGAAGAATTTGTTTATAATATGATTATGATTGTAACGTAATATAATCCCTACAAAATTAAATAATATCAAGTAGTAATTGGCCAATGACACAACGGGCTTGTCTCGGTCAAAGCCTTTTAACATGGTAGAAAGTAATTCTTGTTTTTGAATCATTGTCGGTTTGTGCTACAGCCGAGGGCTTTGATTTTAAAATAAGAAATACTTGTCTATTACATAGAGATGTGTACATTGAATTAGAATCTAAAGGTCGTTACGTGCTACAACCGTGGGTCGTTGGAGACTGATTCAATTGTACGAAATGTTGGGTTAGACTTGACTTAGAATATTGAGTTTTTCGTCCTACAGTCGTGACTCAATTATTCAAGAGGCTAAAGTTTTATTAGGGAATACCATAAGATGTAATTGACAAGAGTTGTCTGCCTATTGAACATCACATGACGTTTCGTGCTACAGCCGAGGTTGTGTGATGGAATATAGAATCCCTATTCACACTAGCATTATGAATGCTTAATTTTCACTTAGGGGTTGTATACATTAGATAAACTAGTGGGAGACACTTATGAATAAAGACCCGATTCATATAGTATTTTGAAATGAAATTGAATATTTGCTAAGTGTTGTTATGTGTTCATCATTTACAGATTGACTATATACATTATGTCTTCTGTACTATCACTCCGGAGTATACTAGATGCTCACAAGTTGACTGGTCCTAATTTTGCCGACTGGCTTCGAAACCTGAGAATTGTTCTCAGGGTTGAGAAGCTGGAATATGTGCTTGACTCACCTAAGCCTACTGAACCTGCTAGCGATGTACATAATGATGAACATGTTGTGTATCGTTAGTGGATAGATAATGCAACTATTGCTCAATATATCATGCTAGCTTCCATGAACATTGAGCTACAGAAGCAACATGAGCATATGGATGCTCACACAATCCTTATGCATCTACAAGAGTTGTATGATGTGGCATGGAGGACAGCTCGATATAAGATATCAAAGGAGCTATTCAGTTGTAGGATGTCTGAGGGATCATCTGTGAATGACCATGTACTTAAGATGATCAATTTGATTGAACGTCTTGGACAACTTGGTTTTGCCATTGATGGGGAGCTGAGCCAAGACTTGGTCTTGCAATCACTTCTGAGTTTGTTCTCGCAGTTTGTTGTGAACTTTCACATGAATAAGCTGGATGTTAGCCTGCCTGAACTCCACAACATGTTGAAGACTGCGGAATCAAATTTTCCCCTATGAAGAGTTATGTTCTTCTAATTGGTGAAGGTTCCAATCCTAAGAAAAGGAAGAAAAACCCTTCCAAGAAGAAGAAAGTAGGTGAGAAAAAGCCGGTTCCACCAAAAGCTGAAGACCCCAAGAGCAAAGCTGTTTGCTTTCACTGTAACAAGGTGGGGCACTGGAAGAGGAACTACAAGGTTTACCTTGCAGAATTGAAGAAGAAGGGTAGTGAGATTATCGCTTCTGATTCAGGTATGTTCATGATCAAAGTTAATATGTCACTAAGTCAAATTTCTACTTGGGTATTAGATACCGCCTGTGGTTCTCATATTTGCAATTCGTTGCAGGGACTAAGGAGAAGTGGGACTCTTGAAGAAGAGGAGGTGGTTCTACGGATGGGAAATGGAGCAAGAGTTGATGCTGAAGCTGTAGGATCATTTCATTTACATATGCCTACAGGCAAGACTATTGTTCGAAATAATTGTTATTTTGTTCCCTCGATTATGAGGAATATTATTTCTATTCCATGTTAGACTTGGCTGGATTTTTATTTGTTATTCAGAATAATAAATGTTCAATTCTTAGAGATAACGTTCTTTATGGAAGTGGTATTTTAAACAATGGTCTGTATGTATGTGACGTAGAGCATAATTTACTACAAATTGAACATACTAATAAAAGAAAAAGGGATGATGAAAATCTCACTCTCTTATGGCACTGCGGACTTGGTCATATTAGTGAAAATAGATTGTGGACATTGCATAAGGAAGGGTTCCTTGACCCCTTTGATTTTGAATCATATCTTACATGCGAGTCTTGTCTATTGGGTAAAATGACCAAATCTCCCTTTAGTGGACATGGAGAGAGGGCTGCAGATTTGCTAGGATTGGTACACACAGATGTATGTGGACCAATGTCTACGCAAGCCATGGGTGGATTTTCATACTTCATTGCTTTCATAGATGATCGATCTTGATTCAAATATGTGTATTTGATGAAACACAAGTATGAAGCCTTTGAAATGTTCAATGAATATAAGTATGAAGTGGAGAAACAAACCAAACATAGTATTATAACTCTTAGATCAGATCGAGGTGGTGACTACTTGAATGGAGAGTTTCTAGCTTATCTAAAAAAAGTATATTCTCCCAGTGGACTCCTCCATATACTCTATAGTTGAATGGGGGCATCTGAAAGGAGAAATTGAACTTTGTTAGACATGGTTCGGTCCATGATGAACTATGCGAATATTCCAATATTCATGTGGGGTTATGCATTGGAAACCTCAGCATATTTACTGAATAAGATGCCTTTCAAATCTGTTCCTCAAACTCCATATGAGATATGGAAAGAAAGGAAACCGAGTCTTAAACATGTTAAGATTTGGGGATGTCCGGCTTATGTCAAGAAAGTTGACCCAGATAAGCTGGAATCTCGATCCGTAAAATGTAATTTTGTGGGATATCCTAAAGAGACTTTAGGGTATTACTTTTACACCGATCATAGGGTGTTTGTCTCCAGACATGCTACCTTATTGGAAAAGTAGTTTATCTTGAAGGAAACAGTGAGAGCAATATTGAACTTGATGAAGTTCAAGAAGCACAGACTACTACGGTTCAAGTGGAAACACCTACTCAGACTGAACAACCTTCTATGGAACAGCCCATTCGTAGGTCAGGGAGAGTGTCTCGCCAACCTGAGAGGTATTATGGCCTTGTCATTGAGAATGACAATGAGTTGTCAATCATTGATGATGATGACCCTATGACCTATAATGAGACTATGAGTAGTGTTTACTCAGAGAAATGGCAAAGTGCCATGAAATCCGAAATGGAATCTATGTATACCAACTAAGTATGGACTTTGGTTGAAGCACCTGAGGGTGTGAAGCCTAATGAGTGCAAATGGGTATACAAAATAAAGATTGGAGCAGATGGCCAGGTGGAGACCTATAAGGCCAGGCTCGTGGCAAAAGGATTCAAACAAAGGCAAGAGATTGACTTTGATGAAACTTTCTCGCCTGAAGCCCTATTAAAATCAATTCAGATTTTGCTTGCGATTGCTGCTTACTACGACTATGAGATCTGGCAAATGGATATGAAAACGCCCTTCCTCAATGGGAAACTTGAAGAGGAAGTGTATATGACACAGCCAGAGGGTTTTCTTTCCAAGGGAAATGAACACCTAGTGTGTAAGATGCTACGAACCATATATGGTTTAAAGCAAGATTCTCGTAGATGGAACATCCGTTTTGATGAGACAATCAAAGAGTTTGGTTTTATTAAAAACATAGATGAACCATGTGTCTACAAAAAGGTTAGTGGGAGCGCGGTAACATTTCTTGTATTATATATGGATGACATACTTCTTATAAGAAATGTTTTGTGACGCTTTCATCTGATTAGGGAGATTGTTGAAAGAGGAGAATTTAACGTCAAGAGAGTTGACACACATAACAACATAGCAGACCCTTTAACAAAGCCACTTTCTCAAAGTCACTTTAATCGTCATGAAGACAAGATGGGTATTAGATACCAGAGTGATTGGCTTTAGTACAAGTGGGAGATTGAAAGAGATGTGTCCTAAGTCCAATCATGTATGATGATTTATGAATAACTTTTATGTAATCTGTTTTGATTTCATTGATATTAATAAAAGACTTGTTTTGGTTTTATCGTGGGCTTTATCTATTTAAGTGTTTAAATAAGATATACTATAGTTTAGAGTAAAGCTTTTTATGGATTATGATGAGATCATAATAATGAGACCTAAAAAGATGATAACTCTGAACTTAAATATTTCCTAGTCGTAGGATTACTAACTGGTAATTAGTAATCTGCAAAGATCTGTACATACTATGCTTGCTTCATTATGAAGGATGTCTATTCTCATAGACATTTGTGTGGTGACACTATAGCTAGTATGTAGGTGCTTATTATAGAATAAGTTCACTGAACATGACTCACACAGCTGAACAACTGATGGAGTTCACTCACGTGTCAGCAGATGTTCACATAGTGATAGTTGTACAAGTATCCTTAGACTTGAGGTCATCATAGTCATCTTGTGTATACTGAATTATACTTTGGTTTAGTTCTTAGTCTCTAGGGACAATAATAAGGGCTCTACTGGGTGTAGGAATTTGTACACGAAGATAGTGTATGATCAATAAAGGATCCACCCCTTCCAGTGAACGAAGAGAATGTTCAATGCTGATCCACTTATACTAGTTCAGGAATCTCTGGCCAGAGTGAATGAAATTAGAAAGGAGTTTCAAATTTACATTAATTAGAACTAAGCATAGTGAATGGGAAAGCAAATGATTAAATAAGATAGGCTTGACACAAGTTCCATGCCTTTTATTTAATCGTGACATTGTAGGGTAGAAGGAATTAATTATACGGTAACTATTCACTGAATAGGTTCTTGGTATTCTAAGCAGTGAATTCGTATTATCCGGATAGTCGCGATATGCTAAGAAGTATCCCTCACGATGTAGAATAAACATGATTAATTAATTAATTAATCATATTTAATAAATTAGAGAATTTATATTAATAATGATAAAATAGTTTTTTTATTATTTATTTCTACTACCGGCTTAATATTGAACCTACAGGGTCACACCATAAAAGAGAATGATTTAATGGTGGAGGAATTAATTAATAATGGCTGGTAATTATTTATTTATGAAATAAATAATTAATTAGTAAATTTAATAATTGATTAAATGAGATTTAATTAATTATAAAATTAATTAAAAAAAGTTCTTAATATTATTAATTAAGAATTTTATTTTGGAAATTAAATCAGGTGAGAGAATTATTTTTCTAAAGTGTTTAGAAAAGGGATTAATGATTAAAGGTGTTTTAATTATTAGTTAATTGGTTAATAAGAATAATCAATTAAAGGGTTAATAATAATAATATTTTCAGCTAAAAATATTGTCTATAAATATACTATTATAAACCCTATTTGCCTCAACCCAAATAAAAACCCTAAATCTAAACTAGAAATAGAGAGAGGCAACTAATTCTCTCAACCTCTTCCTCCTTCATTACATTGATCTTTTGGTGGATACCGGTGGAGTGCTTCACACTTGAGGAGCAGCTGCTAGGGATCTCTGCTCATCGTTCTTGAATCGCTATTAAAGACATCCATTTTTCCATTAACGTAAAGCTTCTTAAGGTAAACATACTGAACTACGAATTAAATATTATTTTTCGCATGGATCCTGCGGAGGGTTTCGGTTTTTTTTTTTAAGATTTAAATTTACGTTTTCGTTGCGTTTATGTGCTAAAAACCCTTCACCAAGAACTTTCTGGGTGGAAGCTGTTTTGTGTGCAGTTTATTTGTTGAATCGCTGTCCAACAAAAAAAATGTAAGAAATAAAACTCCAAATGAAGCATGGAGTGGATGCAAACCATCAGTTGGACATCTCAGAATTTTCGGGTGTATTGCATATGCTCATGTTCCGACCAGAAAAGGAAGAAGCTTGATGACAAAGGTGAAAAATGCATCTTTACCAGATATGACAAAAGGAGGAAGGTATACAGACACTATAATCCCCTAACAAAGAATTTAATCATTTCTCGAGATGTTGAGTTCGATGAATCAGATTACTGGAGATGGAGCGAAGAAGAAAGAAAAGTTATTGGTTTATTCTTTAACGATGATGATAACGACGGTGACGACTCCAACATTGAAGATGAAGGAGATAATGATCCAACTCCACCACAAAGTCCAACTCAACAAACTCCTGCATCAACACCATCAACGGGAGGAAGCGGTAGTTCAGGGGGAACACCGAGGAAAATGTGAAGTCTGGATAATATATATGAAGCAACAAGTCCAGTACCAACATTATTTGATTATTCATTATTTTTCTTAATGGTTGAATGTGATCTAGTTACATTTTAAGAAGCTTCTGAAGAAAGCAAATGGATCAAAGCCATGGATGAAGAAATTGCTGCAATCAAGAAGAATGATACTTGGGAGCTCACAGATCTTCCAGAAGGACATAAAGCAATTGGTGTCAAGTGGGTCTATAAGACAAAGACCAATCAAGATGGAGAAGTGGAAAAGTACAAGGCAAGGTTGGTGGCTAAAGGCTAAAACCAAATATATAGCATTGACTATGACGAAGTATTTGCTCCAGTTGCAAGAGTTGATACCATACGACTTCTGACAGCAATTGCAGCTCAGAACCAGTGAAAAATATTTCATATAAATGTCAAGTCAGCATTTCTGAATGGTTATATTGAAGAAGAAGTCTATGTTAAGCAGCCTCCCGGATATGTTCAGAAAGGCCAGGGAAAACAAAATTTATAGAGTGAAGAAAGCCTTATATGGTTTGAAGCAAGCTCCACGAGCATGGAACACGCGAGTTGATGAATATTTTCAGAAAAATGGTTTCGTGAAGAGTCCATACGAGCATGCCCTTTATACGAAGAAAAATTCTGAGGGAGACATTATGATCGTGTGCTTATACGTGGATGACATGATATTTATCGAAAATAACCCTGGTATGTTCAATGATTTTAAGAAT
The DNA here is from genome assembly GCF_009905375.1 of Apium graveolens. Lineage (NCBI taxonomy): Eukaryota > Viridiplantae > Streptophyta > Magnoliopsida > Apiales > Apiaceae > Apium > Apium graveolens. The sequence continues at coordinate 76,630 of NW_027420547.1, forward strand.
GGTTATGATTAATGAATTTGAGATGACATATATTGGTCAAATGTCGTACTTTCTTGGAGTCGAGGTGAAGCAAAGCAAAGATGGGATTTTTATGTCACAAAAAAAATATGCGGAGCAGATTTAAAGAAGTTCATAATGGAGGAATGAAAACAAGTGAGCACTCCAGCAGAATCGAGCATAAAGCTCAGAGTTGATTCAACGAGGGAGTCCGTAAATCCGACATTGTTTAAAAGTTTGGTTGGAAGTCTGAGATACCTAACTTTTACTCGTCCAGATATTATGTATGGAGTTGGATTGGTTAGTAGGTAAATGGGGAAACCGAAGCAGGATCATTTTATGGCGGCTAAAAGAATTTTGAGGTACATAAAATGAACACTTAATCACGGATTATTTTACACGCATTCTCAAGATTCAAAATTAGCCGGATAATATATTTATGTGGATAATAAATTTGTTATTTCTTTAGCAAAAAATCTGGTGTCATACAGTCGCAGCAAGTAAATCAACATAAAATAACATTTTCTTCGCGAACAAGTAAATGATAAAATTTTGGAACCGGTGCACTACAAGATCGAAGAAAATTTGGATGATATATTTACAAAGCCATTGAAGCCAGATGTATTTCACATAATGAATATGAAGTTTAGAATGCAAAGTCGAGTTTGAGGGGGAGTGTTAGATTGTCCAAACTCTCGAAAGTCTATCATAAATAATAACTGTATAAATTAACACCTATCCCGGATATATGGTGGGCTACTTATCTTCATGCATGCATGGTCAACAGATAAGGTTAAGTGTTGACAAGATGTGTAAATATGTTAGAGTAAGTAAAGTTATGTAGCCATATAAAACAGAACAAGGAGTTAACACAGCAACCAGAAGTTTGCTAATATCATCTTGAAAATAAGGAAAGCAGCTGGTCATATGTTGAATCCATGAATTAAGGTGGGTTGCAGGAAATTAATAGTTGCAGCTCAATAAAACCAGGCGGGTCTTGTGTACATGTGCATCAGTGCCTGTAATACCTATAGGCTAAGTTAGAAAATATATCTACTGTATATACTGGTGGCAGGAATATGTGTAAAAGTAGACTGCAAATATATATTGCAAAAGAAAAAAGAAGGAGAAGCTCGGTTTTGTGTTGTGTGCGTGAGTGAAATAAAAAAAACTGTAGCCTGCATTTGTAATACAAAGAAGCTGTAGCTTTCCTTGAAATAAAAGTGAAGTGTTTATTTACTTATCAAATCTTATTTACTCTATATATAGAGTTTGATTTAAAAAAAAAGTGAAGCCAATAGCGCTTCCAACACAATTAGGGTCCCAAGCCTTTCAGAGTATTCAACTGGTGGCTCAAGGAAGACTCCCTGAATAAAGCTAAAGCTCTGGAAGAGTTTTAGTCAAATAGAATGGACCTCGCCAATCTTAATGTCCAGGTTATGTTGGAGGAAATTGAAGCAGTTAAAAAAGGTTGGAGTTTACAGACCAGGAATTATTTGCAGATACACATAGAAAAGTTGTAACAGAAACTGGATTATCTAGACAACAATAATAAATGGGGTAATGAAGTGGAGGAATCCAAAATGGATCTAAAAGAATGCTATTGCAATCTTAACTCTCAGTTAAATCAGAAGGCTATGCAAAATTGGATAGCTAAAGGGGATAAAAATACAAGATTTTTCAATCAAGCTATCCAAAAAAGAAGGTTTAAGAATAATATTAGGCAACTTGTAGTCGATAGAAATATTCTTAATAACCTTTCTGAGCTAAGGAAGGCCTTTTTAAATCATTTCAGTACCCTCTATACAAAGGGCCTCACAGATTATTGCTTCTTGGCAATTTGTTAGATGCCAAGCTTTTTGATAAAGACATAATGAAGATCAACAAGCTTTCTAGACATGCCAAGGCTCCCGGGCCTTTTGGGATGAACATACACAGCTTGAAGTTCTTGTAGCCTAAGATCAAAGATAAGCTTCTAGAGTGTTATGCAAATTTTGCAAAAAAATTGACACTCCCACAAGATTTGAACTCCTCATTAATTGTTCCAGTTCCCAAAGTTACAAAGCCGAGTGTTTCGAGTGATTTTAGATACATTATCCTTATCAATAATTCTTCCAAACTCTTGATGAAAATCTAACAAATAGAATCCTTTTAATCCACGAAAAAGTTCTGGATGAGCATCAATATGGTTTTTTCAAAGGCAGGCAGGCCGTGGAGAGCATCTTACTGGTTCTGCATTTTTCATGATTTTTCTTTACTCTGAAGATTTCTAGGAGAGAAATATCAGAAGTTGGGAGATAGAGAAGGTAAATGAGATGGTTAAGCTTTTATGCAATCTCAAAATCACAAATAAAGCGGATTCACTGAACTAGACCCCCTGCAAGATGGCTACTCTGTCAAAGGAGCTATAAGCTGTTAAAAGAATATAATGGACTATCATAAGGTGGAATAGTATTTCATATGGTAGCTAAAGATCCCTCCAATGGCCAAGATCTTTCTTTGGAAAATGTATTTAGGGGTTATTCCGACGAAAGACATTCTTGTTGAAAGACTAAGAAATAGTTTTGGAAGTGTTGCATGTCCATTATGTGGACAGGACAAAGAAAGCTTAGACCATCTACTTTTTAAATATTGCTTATGAGAAAATTATGGGTTTTTGTATTGAGTTGGTGGCCGTTGGGGTTTGGATTCAAGAGATTATATAGAAAATTTGCGTACAATGTGGAGCACAAAAAAACTATTTTCGGAAACCAATGATGCATTTATGCATTTAGCCACATCATCATACTATTACAAATGAGATGCATGCTATTGTACTTTAAATAAAACTTAGGGCAAAGTGACAAAATTTAGGCAAATAAGAAAATATTTGGTTTTAAAATGCATCTAGCATTGGAGTTGAAGTTTTATTTTAGCACCAAAAGACACTTTTTTATGCCAAATTATAGCAATAACTATAGTTAATTTGCATCTTGCATTGGACTTGCTCTTAGTTCTTGAGGCATATTCGTTGTTAATTATACCCATTGTTTTTACATGGTAATCATGGTATCTTCCAGACCCTCGTAGATTCGCCATTTCCGGTTCTTTTTGGACTTCCTTGATGAATGACTGCATGAGATGCAATACTACTTTTCCACATATAGCTCTGATTTGAACCCATTTGAGCTTGTAAAAAATCACAATCCGGAAAATACTACGCCTTCATGATACTTATAACCAGGGGATTCGCATTATTAAGCAATCTCCAACCTTGTTTTGCTAACATGGCAATGTTGAATTTACTTAACTCCCTGAATCCCAACCCTTCTCCTTCCTTAGTAGTGCAAAGCTTTTTCCCATGACAATCATCTAATTCCTTTGGAGAATAAAGAAAATGAGTTTGTTGTCTCAAGGATATGATTTAATAGGCTTTGCAGATGGAAGTTACTATGTTGAAAATGGAGCGCTAGCCGGAACTGGAAGATTGATCAAGGATCACTCAAATAGGATTATCAAGACTTTCTCAGGGCCGGTGACTGTTACTTCGGTCATAGAACTAAAAAGAAAGGCTTGTATAACATTAACAGGTACTGGAGTAAGTTAGAAGGAACAAAAGTTAGTATCTTAATCTTAGATAGTATGAAGCTGATACAAGAAATCTCCAGAAAACTTGCTCAAGAGGTTAAGAATTCTTTCAATATGAGCAGGTTGAGAAGTGTACCAGAAGAAAATTCTAAAAAAGTTTTTTTAGGCTTTTCCTCTTTTGGTTATTGGGCTGACAAATAGGTTAGTTAAAATTAATAGTTGACTGTTTTTCATAACTAGAGGGGTTTATTTTAAAAGGGAAATATGAAGAGGTTTCGCTCCTTACGCATGCAGTGTATCATAGGTTTTATGGGGAATGTAATAACTTTTTGGAGAACTACAAGGAAAGCTGTAGGGTTTGTGTTTAATGATTTAATCATTATGACACACCAATAAACAACTTAAATAGCCTCGCTTAGGATTATTAGTATATCATTGAGTAGGCTGCTTTCCTAATTTTCAAGATGATATTATCAAACTTCTAGTTGTTGTGTTAACACCTTATTTTATTTTATATGGCTCCCTACCTTTATTACCCTAACATATTTATACATCATGTCAACACTCAACCTTATCTATTGACCATGCATGCATGAAGATAAGTAACCCACCATATTTCCGAGATGGGTGTTCATGTATACAGTTATTATTTATGATAGACTCTCGAGAGTTTGGAAAATCTAACAAATTGCTCTGACCACTAAAAACTATAAGGGGGTGTTTGGTTTAACAAATGTTGGTATGAGATATGGGGTTGGAATAGATAAAACTAGTATGTGTTTGGTTAAAAAAATTTTATTTTAAAACTCATTCCCGAAACCCATGAGGTATAGGGTTTAGAAACTCATGTGAAGAGATGGGTACGAGCTAAATCATATATCATTTTCATTATTTTCTCTAGCTCGTCTTTCTTTTTAACTTAAGTATAATTCTATTTTAGCTCAAACTTTAATATTGATGAATAAAAAATGTGAATGCATATTTTATTTTCTTAGATACTACGTAAAAATATTTTTAACTCATATTTTAATAAGAAAAATTATCAAAAATACTAGCTTTTTTTATTTATTTTTTTTGCGATTTTACTAACTTTTAATTTTTTTTGCAAAAATATAGAATCAACCAAAATCAAGCAAACATACAACTAGTTGAATCGAGTTTTTTTTTGTTGAATTTGAGGTTACATGGAGTGACATAAATTCGTCAAAAACTGCATCTAATTGAATCAAGTTACATTAAGTAGTATTTTCGTAATAAAAATTGGAAAATAGTATTTTTGCAATTTTTTTAAAAATTATAGTATATTTGTAAAAGTATCTTTAGCCTTAGGTATTTTTCAAAAAATTTATATTTTTAGCCTTACTAATTATGATTAAATCAAGTGATCGTGTATAATTATAGTTTTTAATATTAAAATTATAAATTAACAAAAAAAATAATTAAATGTCTTTTGATTCTTGATTCCAATTAGTTTATCAATTACGAGATACATTCTCATCATATTTTTAAACCAAACAGGTGATATCAAGTATCAAGTTCCAAACTCATACTCGTTTAACCCCATTCCTGATTCCAACCCGATACCACTCAATGAACCAAACGACCCCTAATAGGTTTATGATGAGACAACATCGTGAACACAGTGGTTGGCTCTATCATTTAACAAAAATCTATCTAGCTTACTATATTTTCCATCTGTTCCAAACCAGGTGAATTTAGAATTGTTAGATTCCAAGTCGAGTAGGTTATTGTCCTTGATAAATCTATTAAAATAGATAGAGTTTCTTTGTCGATACTCGCAATTCACCCTTTCTGAGGGATCCCTTACACTATTGAAATCATCAACTAGACAAACAGCCACTCTATACTACCACAACATGTCAGAATGTAGTAGGGCACTTTTAGCAATTCTCTTTTGACATGCTGATTTACTGGACTATACATATTCACTATGTTTATTATTATGCCTTTAATGTGACATCTTAGTGCTAACCAAATCCAGTTCCAATCTTGTGCAAAACCCACACCAGTATACAAATTCTTGTCCCAAGAGCATGTTAAACCCCCTGAGAGACCTCGAGAATTTTGATATACCCAATCATGCAAATCAGAATTCCACATAGAATTTTCCATGTCTTTGTGCCAAGAACCACATTTTGTTTCATGCAAAAATAAAATATTTCCCCTAGACTTGTGACATGTTGTCCTTATGTTCCTTCTAACAACTTGGTTGTTAATTCCCCTACAATTCCATGATAACACTCTAGCTTCTCTCATTGACATGCATAAATGTTAGTTACTACTACTGCTTATATGCTTATACCTTATAGGTTCTTAATATTTGAAACATAGTGTTCAACATGTATTTTAATGCTTAAAAAAATTTGAAAGAAATTTAAACATTAATTTAATATTTATTCAGAAGAAAAAATTTTATACAATAATTTATGAAACTATAATAGAGTAGAGTCTTAAAATGCGTGTCGATCACTCCGTTTCAAATATTAAGAACCTACTAGCTTATGACCCGTGCGATGTACGGGTCTCGGTAAATACTTTTATATTTTTATTTATATTTTATGTAAATTTATAAAAAAATTATATAAATAACTAAATACTAAATGATAATTATATAATTATATTTTTATTATGTATAATTTGAATTAAGTTCAAATAGTATAAATAGTATATGATTGATGTGATCTATGTTAATATTTGTTGTTAGTGAGATTCGAACCTGAAAATTTATATGTATCTTTATAAATAATAATATAAATATTTGTTGTTAACGGGATTCGAACCTGAGAACTTATATGTATCTTTATATATAATAATACAAATGTTTGTTGTTGACGGGATTCGAACCAGAGAACTTATGTAGTGTATTTTTTTAGTATTTGGATCTAACGTCTCTGATTATTTGATGAAAAAGATCCGACAGTTAAGATGGAAAAGGATAACCAAAATAAGGGGTTAACCAAACTACAAATTATACCCCATTCCGGTTAATATAGTATAGTATAGATAGTATAGATAAGGACAGATGAAGTTCCATTTATATCAAGCATCAGATTTTGTTATAATCCGGTGCTTGAAGATGATAGTGAAAATGTTTTAGATCATTCTTGAGGCCTAGGTCAGGGAATATGTAAGCGGAAAAAGAGTAGGCATGTCAAGAAAGTTGTTTGTTTTGCTGAGTGGAAGGACTTTGTGAAGTCTCTTTTGGGATTTAATGACTTCGGAGATTAAAATGAACTGACTCAAGATAAAGGTGTCTGATAAGTGAAATCAAGGTGTATCTTCGTTTATTAGTGAACTAGGTGAAAAAACGGCGCTTCGCGCGGTTCGAAAAAATATCAAAAGTATTTTTAAATTTTTTGATGGGTTAATCAAAATAGTGACATGTTTTAAATCACTCATGTATGATCACTTATTCGAATGTTCTCTGAAATTTATTTTATTTGCGATCTTTAAAATAAAAGCGATAAATATTATATATCGCATTAACAATATTTTCTTTTGATATCTAGATTTGGTGATTATACGTCATTTTAGCAAATATGTACTACGTACAAACTCAACTTTCACTTTTATCTCAAAGCTATATTTAACTTACTACTTTCTGATCCATTAAAATATTTTATCTTAGTGCTTTGCTAAGATGACAAAAATGTTTTCCAAACATATTGTCCTCATAAGTTATTTTGAAAAATGAGTTGTTGGACATGTATTTGTGCACTCGACAATTGTTTAAAAAATGCTACCTAGCTTAGGTTAGTTTTATGTTTGACCAACCGACACAACATAAGACAAATTAGCTTGCTTTCTACGATTCTTCTGGTGTCAAATACTAATTATATTTTAAAAAATGAAACTAAGATTCCAGTAAAATTATAAATTACATTTCATTTTGAATTTGACACCGTTATTCAATCCGTAAAAATGATACTTAAGTCTATAAACTAAATAATGGAACTGAGTGTACATAAGTGAAAAGTATGATAATTAACAAAAATACAGAAAAATGCAAAAGCAAAGAAATAGACTTTGTTTAATTAAATTATGTGTAGGTGTCTGAAATGAGAGTTGTGGACTTGTGGTTAGTGGTGGTACTGAAGGATGTTTTGCAAAAGTTGAAAACCGAATCCCTAGCTCTATCACTTTGAGGAACCATGGCCCCATGCTTGGCCTAGAAATTTCGGTGCCTTTTTCAACTAAAGTTCTCATCTTTTCCCTACAAGTATAGGTACAGAGCCAAATTAGTATAATCATACCAGAACTTCATAAATTTAACCAACATTGGCATAATTTAAAACAATGTCATACTTAAGTTTTGAGACTATATCTAAAAATTCACTATGTCAAATAATGTCATGTCAAACAATGCCACGAGGTGTGTAGAAAATAAAAGAATTAAAACTTCCAGAGTCACAAGAAGGCAAGAAAAATAAAAGGTATGACCTCATATTAGGCGTGAGCAGAAAATCGCACAAACCGCAAAAACCGCCCGCACCGCACCAATGTGCACTGCAAAACGCATTTTTTTAATTTCGTGGTGCGGTTGCGGTTTGAATTTTTAATAAACCGCGCGGTGCGGTGCGGGTTGTGTTTTTAAATTTCTAAAATACGGTTCAAACCGCACCGCACCGTATTATTTAATATATATATATATATAATAGTTATATTTCATGATTCCATTTATTAAGTTTGATTCCATTTAACATATTAGGGGTGCTTGCTTAGTGATCATCTTGTTTCTACAAGATCAATTGTTGCGTGGTGATCATCATATTTGTGTTTCTTCAAAAATAATGAGACATATGGTACAAAGCCACCTATTTAATATTGAACTCATTTAATTGTCGAGCTAAGTTTTTACGTGAAACTTTATAGTGTGGAATTTCTATTTTTTATTATTGAAGAATATTGGCGACTTTGTTATATTATTCGGGAATTTAATTAATATAAGTTTTGTATTTATTAAAAAATTTCGAACTTGTAATGTACAAACCGCAGTGAACTGCATCACACCGCACCGCATTTTTGTGGTGTGGTTTATGCGTTTTTTGAGGGTACGCGATGCGGTTGCGGTTTGCAAATTTGATCAAACCGCATGTGCGGTTTGGGTTGCGGTTTGAGGTAAAAACCGCACCGCCCGCACCGCACTCCGCTCACCCCTACCTCATATTCCTTTCAAAAACAGAAAAAAGGTATTTAACAAATAATCTAACCCTGCCTCAGACCCTTTGTTTGATGTGCGGAAAAAAAGCGAGATTATAGACTCACTCCATAGTTCTGCCCACTTTTATCTCCATGGTTCTGCCCACTATTATCTTTCATAACTGATGCTATTGTTGCTGCTATAGTTGCTGCCACAACCTGGACATGTCTACGACTGATCCTAACAGTGCGTATATTATCTATTATAGGCCTAAATGCTGGAGGTGGAGCAATAAATGCAGTTCAACAATAAGAAAATAATGAATTGGAAGCACAATTTGTTAAAATATTAAAATTTGCTTTTGAGAAATTTATCTAATGAAATTAACTGAAGTCAAGATTGTTTAGAGTTTTCGACAGAGCCAATGTACTCTATTAAGTGCTACTCATGACTATGTGATGTTATTGTTTTACATTATATTTTGACCATAGATGCTAGGAAAAGCCAGAAGAAGTTATCAAATATATATGTTGTGCTTAGCAAAAGAAGCAGTAGGATCTGATGTCTTACCATTGCCACATGCGGAGGTCATTATGATTGGACTCTCTTCTCCTCCTAGGCTCCCTCCAAACAACGGTATATTTACATTATTTCTGCCCTTCTCTAAATCTCCACATCTATGATTTTCCCATCTCTTGGAACCGGTGAACTATTAACCTCAATTTATACTTGACATCGACAATCTGCAACTTACGGGTCCACACTCCTTAAAGAAAGTCATTCTTAAATTAATTCAGTTTTTCAGAGAGCAAATATTATCCGGATATTAAAAAAAGCAAAATTAACATTGATCCGGCATTAAAGGATCAAGAAAATCTCAGCTAGAGTTTCAAAATTCAATCTCTTCTTTCATATTTGTAATCTTATTTTATAAAAGAACAAATGTATGCTTATTTTATACTTTTGCTTTTAAACAATAATTTGAAAGGTAGCACTCTTTAATTAATGTACTTATATTCGTGAAACATCAATGTAAACAAACATTACACAACAAACTAATAAAATCATACATTATATTATGGAAGCAACTCTTATTATTAGGCTCTAAGGACGGAAGATGCACCAAATCATCAATATAATTTTATTTATAATCACAAATTACATAATAGTAACTGGACACATAAAAAATACTCAAACTACATTTTTAGTTTCTAAAATAAATGTTTACATAAATAACTGGAGTGACTCAAATATTTCTCATAAGATTATGAGAGATTGTGCTTATTGTAAAAGTTAAATGTATCCCAACATAAACATTAGTTTGCACAAGATTAAGTCAATAGAAATACAACCTTAAATATATAACAGCATTACAGTAGGTTCCTTATATTTATCCTAATAAAATGGCAGACTTATAGTGTAAAACCACAATATAACATTACTGCTTGCAATAGGTTAGCTAATCTTTTTCTTTCATTCCTAAAAGCTGCAAATTTTACAATATGTAGTGGCCACCACTTTGTACTCCATCTCTAGAATTGTCAATGTCATGGTAGGACAACATACTCCATTTTTTAAGTTAATGATCTGATTCAAACAATAATAATTGGGAAAAAAATTACAACAGAAGAAAAAAAGAGTTTTAGTCTATTAAAGGCTAAATGCTGCATACATAATGAAACTAAATCAACTCTACGGAACTGCGGCATAAAAAGTTGTATATAATATTGTTAACCAAAGAAAATAGGTATACCTTCGTAGAACCTGTTCTAATTCAGTTATTCCTTGATTCTTGTCCTTTTAACATCAAAAGATCACAAATATCTGTGTGGTACATTATCAAGACTGAAAGATTCAATACATTAAAAAATTCTTGAAATACTCGAGTGTCAATAACCTTTATTTTCTAATAAATTATTAATTCTTAATATGATAGCAGTAAAACATGTAAATTACCCATAATACTAAATGATGAAAGCCTCGGTTATCATATAAATTGAAATAGATAACTTTCGTGAAAGAAAACTTTGGTAGTTACATATATAAAGAGAAAATGAATTTAGTACAGACATATATAGATGAATAGACTCGAAAACTGAGAGAAAAAAAGCTCAACGTTCCTCTTGTACAATATAGAAAGCCAAGAAATTAATTTTGAGTAATACAAATAGTTAATCCAATATCAAAAATCAAGTAACATCCCAAATCAAGGAACGATAAAAATGTAACAAAAAATTATGCAATTTTATATTAAGATGGCAATCTCGAGTCAATTGTTATTTCATCATAATTAAAACCTAAATGGCAGCACTTAAAATCTTACATCAAAGCTTGTTTTGTGTTTGAAGTAACAATAGTAATAACTTAGTAGTCAAATAGATAGGGTACAATGGATGGTAGCATAGTGGCGACTGTAGGGTTTTAATAAGTTCTCAATCAATATTAGCACGAGAAATAACACTATTACGAAAAAAGAAACTTGCTACATGTAACCTGCGAGAAAGAAGAGGACTTAAGCCTATAGTAGATAAATACATTGAGATCATCTTCTACTTTAACAACTTGTATATGAATGCCATCAACAATCTACTTAAGAGGAGAAATTGTCCCATGCCTAGTCTCATCCCACATAAGTCCAACAATTATAAAGTTCAAAACTCCCAACTCAAACAAATAAAAAAAATCATCCAAATCCAATCAACTTAGCCGATCGACTTTGTTACGTGGTAAGATAAGAACCCCTCTCTAAATTCTAGATCTGGAGCTTTATCTTGTGCGATTCAGCTTCAATAAATTTATTGGACTACAAAATTTCAACAGCTTTAAGAAAAGTCAATTTCGTTAAATTAACAATTAACAAAACTATTCATACGGGCATATAGAGAATTGGTAGACGAAAAGGTTAAAACAGATTGGGTCAGCCGACTACTGTTTACCTTTGCAATTATTATCTTGCAGTTACAAATTAAAGAAAATAGTGAAGTGGATGAGAGCGTAGAACCCTGATAAAATAGTTTGAACCGATTTTGGATATGCCACGTCTGTCACCAGTGATTTTACTTTATATAGATATATAGATGCACACGTTTATGAAGTCCTTCTCAAAGTTGTATCATGCAATAAAAATAAAGGGACTTCGACTTACATCTACATCATGTTCTATAGAGCACACGAGCAAGCTGTTGTTAAAATATTAATAAAAGATCCTGAAAAGACCATTTCCTTATTACCTTAAAGTTTTAGCTGGACATTGATAAGGCATTAGAGCTCATACTAGCATGAGAACTCGGGTTCAACTCCCTGCCACCCTCGACATTCTTACAATTTATCATAAACACGAAAAATAAATTAATTTCCCAAATATGGGCGCTAGTGATTCATTTTTCGACCAATAAATGAACTTTTAAGTGATTGTGTCTTTTAGAATATTGATTTAAGATCATGAAAAGGGTATTTATTTAACATCTTAAGGTTTTAGAGTGACCGATTACTCAACATGGTCAACTGAAGGGAGGACTCAGATTCTACCCTTACACCCCCAATATTCTCATAATTTATCCTGAACACGAAACGAAAATTATTGTTGCAAAGATAGGCGCATGTGATCCACTATTTGACCCATAAATGGACTTTTCTATGAATGGGAGAATTAAAATACTAATATAAAATCCTGAAAAGTATCTTCCTCTAACAATTTCATGTTTTAGAGCGACTGATTTCTCAATATAATATTATAGCTCAGACTGGCAGGTGCACTCAGGTTCGACTCCATGTCACACCAAATATTCTCACAATTTATCATGGACATGAAAGGCAAATTACTGCCTCAACTCTTAGACCCATAAATGGGTTTTCGAGTAAGAGAAAATGTTAAAATATTAATATAAGATATGGGAATTGGATTTATTCTAACACTTTGAGATTTCGTGAACTTGTATTAGCTCATGCTAGTCGTATGACTCATTCTCATCCACCCCTAACATTCTCACATTTAGTATGGACATATGCCCTCCACCCCTAACATTCTCACATTTAGTATGGACATATGCCCAATGATTGGCTCCCATGATTTACTCCTCGACCCATAAATGAATTTTCGAGTGAGGAGGAGCGCTATAATATTAATACAAGATGATGTATTAATGGCCTTACTTTAAAAAAAACCTTTAGATGTTATAGCGATTGGTTCCTTTATTGCTGCTATCTGTGGTGCAATCACCTTTGTCCTAAAATATAGGTGATGGGTGGATTCAAATGCTTCTTAGTTGTTCGCGGACACCATTTGACGTCATTGCCACATGTAAGTTGCTTGAGTAATAGTCAACCGATATGTATGTTTGGGCTACCACTTTAAAGCCTCGTTTGGGCTTTGAGCCCGTTCATCTAGTCACTTGACTGTTTGGCAAATTAAACAATCACTGATATATGATCATTTTTTAGTCAAAAACGGAAAGTTAGAAAACCTAACTTTCAAGTTTTCATTCTTCATTCTCGACGAGAATCCATTCCTTTCCTTTCTATATATTCCTTTTTTTTAATTTGTACAACCTTACACCCTATGCGATATACGAAATACTTTTTATACTATATAATTTTTCTAAATTTAATTTGATTAAAATTTTAAGATATAAAATCTGCTAATTTTAAAATTTTTAAATGACGGGTAATTATCTTTTAATTTTGATTTTAATTTTATTTCAGCACGTTTCATCGTATAATCTTTTCAACTCAGATTAAATATCGAGTATTTACGAAAATTGAGTCAAATTTCGCCGCCAAAGTGGGTAAAAAACAAGCCATCCATATTCACCAAAAATATCATGATTTGTTTGTGCACATAATACTGGTACTTTGACTTGTAAAGTGGATAGAAGTCTCAAATTTTATCGATGTGAAACTCGGGTGTTACAGTATATATTATTTTGCTTTAACCCGAAAACAATATTATACCAACTAAACTAAATAAATCTAATTATGTTTAGTTTTATTTTTTTAACCCGGATCAATATTATAATTTTATTTTCGTCAGGATGAATACTGTAATATTATATAGTTTTATTCCTATCATGAAATCCTTATTTTTAAATTTTCTTTTATTTTCATATTCATGTATCAAAATTATTAATTTATGTAATTTGTAATTTACACTTTATTTTATTTCAAAAAAATTATAACTTATAATTCATGATTTACCAAACACATTTTTAACTTATAAGGAATTTATACATAAAAATATTCAAATACCTAAATAATATATAAGTTACGATATTCATATCACTTTTACAACTTTAAGTCATAAGTTACATTTCTTAAGAAATCCCAAACGAGCCCTATGTAGATTTCAATTTCATTTGTGCTTTTTCGAGTGGAATGATGTAGATGATGATACACTAGTTTGCTGACAGTAGCTCAGAATATGTTTGGGATTCATCCATTCAAGACTAGGAAATGGCTGACAGATACGAGAGTGAAGATAGTTCATAATATTCTAGACGTAGCTAAGTAAAATGAAATGAAAATTCAGGTTGCAGTGGAAAATCATAATGCACAGGGGAAAAGGTGTAAAAATCGATGATGAGAGATGTTGGATATTTTAGTGTAATTAAATTGATTAGTTGATCAATGTAATCATAATGATACATCGAACAAGTCTGGAGAGTACAGAGTGTACGCTATGTCCGTGTTTATTAAGATTTTGGTATTATTGCTTATGAGGCATGTTCATTCGCATCAGTCACATATGTTGGGAAAAGATGTGTTTGTTGGCATTAGACAAACCTAACAGATTAATATGTCCATGTTGATAAAATACACATATATTGATATATGTGTTAGATTAAGATGTATCTGTTGACAAAAGCCATATCTGTTGACATCTATATATAGGTGTTGCATTGATCATTTTATGGTTGGTTCATTTTAAAATTCACAACAAAAACACATTTTCTTTTCTTGCAGAATTTCTGACTTTATCCTATTGATTTATTTGGTGAACCACAAATAACTTTAATCTGAAAGTGTTCACACGACTTCGAAAAAATCCTAATTACTACCATTTATATAACAAAGATTGAAGTTATTATATTCTGAAGATGACGAATGGAGAATCTGCAAAAGATATGACAAGCAAGTAGATGGCAGAAGAATATGCATTTTTGTTGACCACGCTAAAGGTTGTGTATGTTCTAAGTACCCCCATGCCAGAAGTGATTGAGAATGAAACTGTTGACCAAATAAGAAAATGCTACAAATGGGAAAACGATGACTACATATATCGCGATCACATCTTAAACGGTATGTCTGATTCCTTTTTCGATGTATATCAAAATGTTGAGTCAGCAAAAGAATTGTGGGATACTCATGAATTCAAGTACATGGCAGAAAATGCTTCTAGTATGAAGTTTCTGATCAGTAATTTTATGAACTATAAAATGGTCGACTCTAGACTAGTGATGGAATAATTCAATGAATTGTTAAGGATTCTAAGATAGTTTGTTCAACATAGTCATCTTTATTTATGGTGTTATAGACAAATTTCCACCATCATGGAAAGATTTTAAACACACCTTGAAACATAATAAAGATGATATGACGCTGGTTGAACTTGGAAGTCACTTTAGAATTGAAGAGGCTTTGAGGAATCAAGAAAATGAGGATAATCCTTAGGGCAAAAATCAAGTCGGTAACTCTTCTATGAATATGGTTGAAGATGGTGGATCTTATATTTTAAAAATAGCAAAGGTGATAAACGGAAATTTAAAGGAAACAATAGAAACTCTTCGAACAAAAGGCCTAAGATTACATGTTGGAAGTGTGGCAAACCAGGACATTTCAAGAAGGATAGTTGGGTGTTGGGTTTTGTGGAGTCTATTAATTAAGCCCATGAAAATAGACTATTCAGATTCAGATTAGTTTATGGATTAGTCTACTTTTCAAATTTGGACTGTAATTTTGATTTAGGCCTAGTTTCTTCTCTTATAAATACTCATGTAATTGTAAAATCATAACACAACAAATTGTGAGAGATCAATACAAAATTAGTGCGGCTTGTGGAGTAGGAATTTCCGAACCACGTAAATCTTTATCTTGTGTGATTGTCGTTTATTTTCTTGTTCTTGTTTATTCGCTTTGGGTTTTGCTTTCGTTGTTGTATACTCAACAACTGGTATCAGAGCCTAGGTTTTCAGGCGAGTGGGAGCGATGGCAGAAGACGGGAAGGTAAAGATCGACAAATTTGATGGCAAAGATTATGGGTTTTGGAAGATGCAAATTGAGGATTATTTGTATCAGAAAAAACTACATGAATGCTGGATGAGAAGAAACCAACTGTAATGAAGGATGAAGAATGGAAGCTTTTGGACAGGCAGGCTCTGGGGGTTGTCAGGTTGACTTTGGCGAAGAACGTTGCTTACAATATCGTCAAGGAAACGACAACTTATGGTTTGATCAAGGGTTTATCAAACATGTATAAGAAGCCGTCTGCTTCAAATAAGGTGTATTTGATTCGCTTGTTAGTTGCCACTAGATTGAATGAAGGCGATTGTGTTGCTGATCATGTGAACGAATTTAATTCCATCCTAGCAAGATTGGCATCGGTGGATATTAAATTTGATGATGAAGTACAAGCCTTGTTGTTGGCATCCTCATTACCAGACTGTTGGTCGGGATTTGTCACTGCTATAAGTAATTCATCTGGAAGCGGTAAGATGACTTTTGATGGAGTTCGAGATTCGATTCTTGGAGAAGATATTCGTAGGAGAAACTCAAGAGAGTCGTCAGGTTCCTTGTTGAGTGCTGAGAGTAGAGGCAGAAAGTTCGAAAAGGGGCAGAATAAGGGGCGTAGCAGATCAAAGTCACAGAAGAGAGGACAATCCAAAGATCGCAAGGATATTGTTTATTAAAATTGTCAGAAGAAGGGTCACTTCAGGAATCAGTGCACGGCTCCCGCGGCTCCAAAAGGAAAGAGTAAAGAGGATAATTCAGCTAACGTAGTTGAAGAAGTAGAGGATGACGATGCTTTGATTTGTTGTGTTGAATGTTTGGTTGAATCATGGGTTATGGATTCTGGTGCATCATTCCATGCTACCCCTTGCATGGATTTAATGTTAAATTTCAGATTTGGAAATTTTGCTAAAGTTCGTCTTGCTGATGATGAGACTTTGGATATTGCGAGCATGGGAGGTATTAATATCAGAACCTCTTTTGGAACTAGCTGGACGTTGAAAGATGTAAGGTACATTCCTGGACTGAAGAAGATGTTGTTATCTGTGGGTCAGTTAGATAAGGAAGGGTATCGAGTTACTTTTGGAGATGGACAGTGGACGGTTATAAAGCGGAATCTAGTTATTGCTCGTGGAAAGAAAAAGGGGACTTTATACATTGTTGAACAATCTAGCTATGAAGCAAATGCAGTTGCTGATGAGATTGAGTCTTCAACTTTGTGGCACAAAAGGCTTGGTCATATGAGTGAAAAAGGTATGAAGCTGTTAACTTCGAAGGGGGAGATTCCAGAATTGAAGAATGTGGAAGTTGGATTGTGTTAGCCATGTGTTCTTGGAAAGTAGAAACGTGTTACTTTTGCAAAATCAGGGAGGACCACCAAAGCTAAGAAGTTAGAGCTAGCTCATACAGATGTATATGGTCCAACAACAGTTGCGTCGTTGGGTGGATCTCGCTACTATGTCACTTTCATTGATGATTCCACTAGAAAGGTATGGGTTTATTTTTTAAAGAATAAATCAGATGTGTTTGCTACTTTCAAGAAGTGGAAGACTGAAGTTGAAAATCAGACCGGTTTAAAAGTGAAGAGTTTGATGTCAGATAATGGAGGTGAATACAGTAGTGATGAGTTTAAAAGTTATTGTGCAGAATTTGGGATTAGAATGATTAAAACTATTCCACAGACACCACAACAGAATGGTGTTGCAGAGCGCATGAATAGAACCTTGAATGAGAGGGCCAAGAGTATGAGATTACATGCAGGGTTGCCAAAGATGTTTTGGGCTGATGCAGTTAGCACAACTGCGTATCTCATAAATAGAGGACCTTCAAGTCATTTGGGGTTCAAGATTCCTGAAGAAGAGTGGCAGGAAAAAGAGGTAAAGCTTTCACACTTGCGAGTTTTTGGTTGTGTTTCTTATGTGCGTGTTAAAGATTGCGACAGTGATAAGCTTGATCTGAAAGCAAAGAAGTGTATCTTCATTGGTTATGGCTCAGATGATATGGGTTACCGTTTTTAAGATGAACTGACTAAGAAGGTCGTTAGAAGTAGAGATGTTACTTTTAATGAGAATGCAGTGTATAAGGATAAGCTTGTAGTTGATTCTGAGTTTACAAAGGAACAACCTGAGAAAGAGGAAGCAGTGCTTGAAGATATTACAGAAACAGATCTTGCAGGAAACAGTGGGAGTTCGGAGTATGTTGATGACAGGGTTCCAGTAACTCCACGGACTGAGGTAAGAAAATCTAGCAGAAGTGTGAAGCCGCCACAAAGATATTCTCCTTTAGCATATTATATGTTATTGACCGAGGACGGGGAGCCTCAGTGTTATTCAGAGACAGTACAAGTGAATGATTCAGTTCAGTGGAAATCAGCCGTGGATGAGGAGATGAGTTCTCTTGAGAAGAATGAGACTTGGTCTTTAACAGAGTTACCAGCAGGAAAGAAGGCTTTACATAATAAGTGGGTGTTCAGGATCAAAGAAGAACATGATGGAAGCAAGAGATACAAGGCAAGGTTAGTAGTCAAGGGTTATCAACAGAAAAAGGGTATTGACTATACCGATATGTTTTCTCCCGTTGTTAAGATGACTACAGTTAGAATTGTGCTAAGTATTGTGGCTGCAGAGGAGTTACATCTAGAGCAACTAGATGTTAATACTGTGTTCTTACATGGTGATCTTGAGGAAGACATCTACATGGTTTAGCCCGAGGGATTTCAGGTAGCTGGGAAAGAAAACCTTGTTTGCAAGCTTATAAAAAGCTTGTATGGTTTAAAGCAAGCACCGAGACAATGGTACTTGAAGTTTGACAGCTTCATGATGAAGAATGGGTACACGAGGAGTGTTATGGATCATTGTTGTTACTTTAAACAGTTTGATTCATCTTATATCATATTGTTGTTGTATGTTGATGACATGTTAATAGCAGGATCAAATATGAGGGAAATCACCAGGTTAAAGAGACAGATGTCTGAGGAGTTTGAGATGAAGGATATGGGTGCAACAAAACAAATACTTGGTATGAGCATCATAAGGGATAGAACTGAAGGTACTTTAAAATTATCTCAAGAGAAGTATGTTGAGAAATTGTTACAGAAATTCATTATCCAGGATGCAAAGACCAGAAGTACACCGTTGGCGAGTCACTTTAATCTCACAAAGAAGCAATCACCTAAAATGGATGAAGGCAAGAAAGATATGGCTAAAGTTCCTTATGCATCTGCAGTTGGCAGTTTAATGTATGCTATGGTGTGTACAAGGCCAGACATTGCTCATGCAGTGGGAGTTGTTAGCAGATTAATGTCTAATCCAGGAAGAGAGCATTGGGAAGTAGTCAAGTGGTTGTTACGCTACTTGAAAGGCACATCCAAGGTTGCACTATGTTTCAGTAAGAAAGATGTTATCTTGGAAGGGTTATTTGATGCAGATTTGGGTGGATGTTTGGACACAAGAAAAAGTACAACAGGTTATATTTTCACTTTGGGTGGCACCGCAGTTAGTTGGATGTCTCGACTTCAAAAGAGTGTTGCTCTTTCAACCACAGAAGCAGAATATATGGCTATCTCTGAAGCTAGCAAGGAGATGATTTGGTTGAAAAAATTTCTTGAGGAGTTGGGAAAGAAACAGGCGGACAGTGCTTTGTATAATGACAGTCAGAGTGCTATTCATCTAGCGAAGAATCCCGTATTTCATGCTAGGACGAAACATATTCAGCTGAGATATTACTTTACAAAAGAGTTAATAAGCAATGCTACTTTGTCCTTAAAGAAAATCCTTGGTTCAAAGAATCCTGCAAACATGTTGACTAAGGTGGTTACGAATGAAAAGTTAAAGCTTTGCGTAGCTTCAACTGGCCTTTAGAATTGATTGATGAGAAGGCGCTACACTAGTTAGAGTTATTGATTGAATAATTGATTTTACTAGACTTACAAGGGTGAAGTGAAGATTGGCCAGACTCCAAGTGGGAGATTGTTGGGTTTTGTGGAGTCTATTAATTAAGCCCATGAAAATAGACTATTCAGATTCAGATTAGTTTATGGATTAGTCTACTTTTCAGATTTGAACCACGTAAATCTTTATCTTGTGTGATTGTCGTTTATTTCCTTGAATCTCCCCCTTCACACATCGGGCTAGACACCTGTCGATTCTGCCTCCTTCAGTGTGACCAGGCTCCCCCTCGACCCATACTGAAAGTCCATCTAGCTATCTACTCCCCCTAGGCCTATACTGGAAGGCCCGTCTGCCTTTTCCTTGAGCCCATTTTGGGGCAAGCTCATCTGCCTTTTCCTAGGTCAATTCTGGAGCCCATCTGAGATTGTTATGGACCGTTTACAACCTGAAGCTCTGATACCACTTGTTGGGCTTGCTGAGCAGACCTAACTCCATATTAGTATGATATTGTCCGCTTTGGGCCGAGCCCGCACGGGTTTGTTTTTGGGCACCTTCCACAAGACCTCATTCTAATTGGAGTTATCTGGCTGCTTATATTCTTGCAAACTGCCCCTCCCACAAACGATGTGGGACAACTCCTAACATTGGGTTGGTAAAAGTAAGAAGAAAAGGAAAAATGCTGGATTTGAATATTTATAATTTGTATAAAATTTGATTGAACACCATTAGAGTTTGTAGAATTATTTAAGATTCTTAGATAATTACACTCAAATTTTAATGAACTTTTAACTTAAAATTAATAATTCAAAATTTAAAATCTAAAGAACTTTCATTAATTCTTAAGTAAAACCTAAATCTAGAAAAAATAAAAAGACAAGAATCATGAATGTAAAAAACATGCAAAAGTGAAAAAAGCTAAACACTTTAAAGAAAAAATTAAGATCAGCTTTTATCTAGGCAAGTCGGCCAACATATACAGTTTTAAAGTCATGAACGGCGACTCAGCCCCCTCCACTCCTTAATCGATTAATCACCGATTAATTCTCTGCAAAGTACTCGATCGATTTGATTTTTAAAATCTGATTAATTCTTACGAATTTTTTTTTATTTAAGTATATATAATAATTTATTAAAGTTAAAATACTATATTAATTTAAAAATGAATAATTATAAAAATTATGATATAATAAATATATATTTCTTAATAATAACTAATATAATCAAAATAATATTTTAAATATAATTTCATAATATAATACATCTGATTTTTACCCCGATTAGTCCTTTTAGTTAATCCCCGATTTTTTATTAATCCCAAATCGATAACTAGACCTATTTTTCCCGATTCCCAATTTCGACAGCATTGATACAATTAGGTATTTACTTAAATCAGATTCGGTGGGCGTCTTAATTTCGAGTAATAGGAGCAGTTTTCTAAAAATCCCCGATTAATCCTTAAAAAATATTTGGCCGATCTATTTTTTGAAATCCGATTAATATTGATAAATTATTTTTGAATTATATATTTCATAATAAATAAGGTAAATATATTAAATATTATTAAAATATTTAAATATTCGATTTTGATTCCGATTAATCTATCCGATTAATCCCCGATTTGCCGATTAATCGAAATTTGGCTCGATTATGTTTTTAAAATTTGAATAAATGATTGTTTGTTTGAATACTCGTTTGTAACATTTGAGTGATTAGCTGTGCAGTGTGTACTCACTTAAACCAATTGGTCGGTTACTGATTTCAAAGCATTCATATGAGTAAATGGATCATGCGAGTAAACGAATACTGAGTCAAGTCAGCCGTTTTCTGAACACTACTCCCTCGACTCATATTAAGTTTTTTATTTTAATTAGTTTATAATTAATTTTATTGTATTTTGACCGTAAAATATATTTATATGTAATCAAAACAAGATTCAAAATTTATATTATTAGAAAATATATCTAATACTTTTAAAATGTTTTTTTCCAATTTTTTTAAGATAATAGATAAATTTTTCATAATTATCGGTCAAAGTCTATTCAATTTAACTACATAATAATAAAAATATGACACGTAATGTGGGATGGAGAAAATATTTTATTAATAAACTTTTCTACCAATGACGTGGTACATGTAATATATGTAATAGGTGAGTATTATTGTATGCACAAAATTTGGTATATAAAAAATTTACAAAATAATATGACATGTGATTCGTGATATTTAATTAAGTTATTGATGTGAATGCAGGACTAATTTCAATCGATATCCATCACATATTCATTTTGTGAAGAAAATTAGTTATAATTTTATGAATATAACATTATTCATACTATGTTCCATTATCTTGTTTTTTAATTTTTTTGAATTCTTGAAATCAAGATGTATTCAATTTAAATTTTAAAAATAAGAGGTGTATTTAATCAAGATTTTAAAAGATTTTTTTGAATTCTTGAAAACAAGATGTATTCAATTTAAATTTTAAAAAATCCTTTGAAATCCGATGATATTCAATATATATTAGAAAAAGTCTTTTAAAATCCGAGTGTATTCAACTTAGATTTTAAAAAGTCTACTGAAATCTGACGATATTGAATTTGGATTTTTAAAAGTCCATCAAAATCTGATGGTATTCAAAAATCCGTGTTTTTTAATTGAAAAAGTTGTGGTTTTTCATCGATTTGCTAATTCATTTTTAATTTTTTGAAATCTCTTTAAAATACATGAGATTTTGAAGGATTTGTGGAAAATTCACAAAATCAGCAAGACTCTGCGAAATTTTTTCATCAACTCCGTCAAAATTCACGAACAATTAAAATCAACGAAAATCTTCCAAAATTCATGAATTATTATCACTCATTTAAAATCTGAAATGAATACACCCCTTAAATAATAAGGCAATAATGAAAATTAAGAACAAAGATGAAATTAAGAATCGTTACTCGATAATCAAAGTTGAATAGCTCAAGTGGTTAAGAGTTTATCCTCTATCTTCGCAGATCCTGGGTTCGATCCTCGCTTACCCTAAGAATTTATGAGAACATATACTTATTTGTAATATATTTGTAAAAAAAAAACGAATTGTTGCTAGATTTTTGTAACCTTTTTTTGGTTGTGACATGTAAACTTCCTGCCTCTTTCCTGTGTGCTGTCTTGTCTCCTCCTTTTGTTTAATATTAACGTATATGAACCCCCATCTCCGACCTTATTTCTTTTCATCCATTCTGACTTCATCTATAAAATTCATTAACAATTCATGCTAGACTTTAGAGCATTCAGATTTCACCTTAGGTTTACTAATTACGAGCCTGATAAATATATAATATGATAAATATATTAACTTATGAATTTTTACTAAAATAAGGAGATAAATTAAATATAATTTAAAATATAAAATACAACCGATTTTTTCTCTGATTAATTCTCCCAATTTTACGATTAATTCTAAATCAATAATTCGATCGATTTTTTTCTATTCTCGATTTCTATAACATTGATTACGAATAGCGCAAGAGGTGAAAAGATAAGTACAAAATTTTTTTTCGTGAGACATTAACGACACGGTATGATATATTTTGATTGGTATTGTTAGAATAAATATATCGATACATTGTATTGGATATTGTCATAATAAATTTATCAGAGACATGAATTTTGTACCCTTAATATTTTATGTTAATTATTTCCGATACGCATGTTCCACCCAAAATATTTGACAAATGCTAGTCAATTGCAGTACCTAAATAAAATATCTATAAAGGCGTATGGTCACCCCGCATTTAGTCCACACTGCACTCAAGTTCACATATCCAAATTCTACAAAAACACTTTCTTTCTCTCTAAACACACACACACGATGAATGCAGAAATATTATCCCATACAATGCTCACACAATCTGTATCAAATCCTTCAGTATGGGCTTCAATGAACAGCTGGTTCACTCCCACTGTTTTCTTTGTTCTTCTCAATCTCATGGTAGGCACCATTTTATTCAACTCAAACTTGCTAACTCAAAAACAAACTTCACAACAAGACCAAGAAGATCAAGATTCTAGTTTTCAAAATGACCATCATACCCCTAAGCTTCTTAGATCACCATCTGTTCTCAAACGTCTCAAATATCTAAATTTTAGAAACTTCAGATCCCATGAAGCTGCACTAATTAAACAAGCAAATCTAGATCAAGAAAGCATAAATCAAAAAATTTTATGGCCATCTTTAAGAGGGAAAACAGCCCTTATATCCGGGCTGCAAAAAAATTTCCCGCATAAGTTTTATCATTAGGTTGTACTCTTTAAAGTGCATTCATGGGATTTCGGAGTCGGGGTTCGGGAATTTATTAGAGCTGATAAAAGATGCTTTTCCAGAAGCACACATTCCTTTGTCTTTTAATGCGACAAAGAATGTTATTAAAGATTTAGGGCTCGATTATCAAAGGATACACGCCAGCCCCAATAATTGTATGCTGTTTTGGGCTGAAAATGAAAAATTAAAAAATTGTAAAACTTGCGGTGCTTCAAGGTGGGTCGTAGTGGAAAAAAAAGGCGTCGTGGACAATAATGAGAAGAAGTTAATTCACAAGGTCTCGGAAAATGTGATGCGCTACTTTTCACTCAAAAAAAGGTTGCAATGCATGTTTATGAGCAAAGAGTTATCAGAACTGATGTTATGGCACGCAAAAGGTCAAAAAAAGGACGGCAAACTTCGACATCCCGCTGATGTAGAGGCTTGGAAGGCATTGGATGCTCATTATCCTCAATTTTCATCCGAGAACAGAAACATCAGATTTGGCCTAGCCGCTGATGGTTTCAATCCTTTTCGTATTATGAACATAAGTCATAGTACTTGGCCAATTATTTTGGTTAACTACAACCTTCCCCCCGGCTGTGTATGAAGCAAGAGAATCTAATTCTCTCGACACTCATATCTGGTCCTGAGTCTCCGAAGAATAATATAGATGTCTTCATGTAGCCTTTAATTGCTGAATTGAATGAGCCTTGGGAAGTAGGCATTGAGACTTATGATGCTCTACTGACCATACTTTTAACTTGCGCGCTTCTTTGCTTTGGACAATCTGTGATTTTCCCGGGCTAGCAATGTTATCTGGATGGAGCACAAAAGGCAGACTAGCCTGTCCAGTTTGCAATTATAAAACATGCTCTATGTACTTAAAACATAGTCGGAAAATGTGTTACATGGACCATATGAGATTTCTCGATCCCGAACACCAATGGAGGCTTGATAAAAGAAAATTGAATGGTCAAATTGAATTGAGAGGTTGTCCAGAGATTCTAACTGGAACAGACATTGAAGAATTATTGGCAGGCTTTGTAAATCATTTTGGGGGGAAGAAACCAGAGAAGAAAAGAAAGCGCCAAAAAAATAAGATTAAGTCGAATTCTCCTTTCAAGAGAAAAACAATATTATTTGATTTGCCTTACTGGAAGCACAATGTTTCTCAACATAACCTTGATGCTATGCACATTGAGAAGAATGTGTGTGATAAAGCACTTGGCACATTGCTCAATATTGCTGGAAAAACGAAAGACCATATAACAGCTTGCCTATATTTGCAAGAACTTAGCATCAGAAAGGTCCTTCATCCTGTTCTATCAAGTGATGGAAAACACCTTGAAATAAGGGCTTCGATATTCGACATGACAAATGAAGAGAAAGATTTAATCTGCTATGTCTTTAAAAATGCTAAATTGCCATATAGAAGTGCCTCTAATATCAGTCGGCGTGTGCACATGAAGGAGAGAAAGGTATCTGGCTATAAGAGTCATGATGCTCACTTTTTCATGCACTACTTATTACAATTTGCAGTGAAGAAATCTTTGAAATCGGAGGTTGCAGTCCCTTTTATCAGATTAGGGCCTTCTTAAGAGGTATTTGGAGTAAAGTCATCGACTTAAGTGATCTTAAGAGGCTGCAAACAGAAATAATTGAAATTATTTGTCAATTTGAGACTGTATTCATTCAGGCTTTTTTTGATGTGATGGTCCACCTTTTGATTCACTTGTGCCAAAAAATTACATTTGGTGGACCGTCACATGTTCGAAGCATGTGGCCAATTGAGTGCTATTTAAACAAATTAAAATCTTATGTGTGGAATAAATCTAAACCAGAGGGATGTATCGCCGAGGGTTACCTGGCCGAAGAATTCTTGATATTTTGTTCAAGATTCTTGGGTGGCCATGGAGGATCAAAAATTACCAAGGTTGCAAAATTTGAAAGATTTCCAGAAAAAGTAGAATTTCCTATTGGTTCACGCAGAAATAAAGATGGAAAGGCTGTGAATTTGGTTAAAGTTGAATGGATGGCTATTCGTCGTTATATCATGTTCAACTGCGGGAATAAAGAAATTGATAGTTTAATCGAGTAAGATTCTAGCTACTAATTATGTTTAACTGTTATAGAATTAGAACCTGTTTTGTCTTGATTTTTAACTAGGTAATTGTTGTAGGGAGCATCGAATCTTAATAGAAGGACAAGCCAAGTCAAAAAGATACAATCGTGAGAGAGAACATTCTGAAGATTTTTGGAAATGGATGAAGGGGGAGGTCGGGAAAAAAGATAACATTTCAAAGGAATTGGAAGTTCTTGCAATGGGCCCTAATCATTAATGATGATGATTGTGAAACTCCTCCAAATGTTAGGAGGAAGTTGAGTTTACATGATACTCATGAAGATGAGCGTATGGGAGAAAATGAACTGGAGGTTAGCATATAATTAATCCAGTAATTAGCTAATCTGAAATTGCAGTAATTCAGTAATGCCTATAATTTTCTTGTTAGATAATTGTTGTTTAAGTACATGTAAGTACATGTATACAAAGCAGGGGAATAAGTGTATGTTATATTGGAAGATCATTATGTTCCGGCCGGGCGATACACCTATTGCCGATACACCGTTCCTATGTGGATTCGATTTCCGAATCTTCCGATATGTTTTTTCAATACTACTACCAGTGGGTCCGTAAAACTCGCTAGGATAGGCGGTATTATTGAACCAGAAAAAACAATAAGCAATGAAACCAAAAAGATCGGATTAACCAACCAAAATTAGCTTCAGTCATTATGTATTGAACCGAAGCAAAAGCGTCCGTAACTAGCCCCTTTATTAATCCAGTAATTCCGTCATACCTATATTAACATGAATTTATGTGAAATTGCAGAATCTACCCCCTCCACCTCCTCTAACGGAGTATGAAAAACTGAGAGCTGTCATAGTAAAGAGGAACAATGAAGTGTTTTTTGCCCTCAATCTTCCGACACTCTCTTCTGATGTGAGAAACTCAATCTTAAAAGATAAATCCAAAAAAAGAAGCATGTGCAAGAGGGGAGCGATGAGGAATATGATCCAGCTGTGGATCTTGAGGATGGTGGATCAGGAACTCAAAGGAAGGCTGCTAGTAAGGATGGTGGATCAGGACCTGAAAAGTTATGTCATAAATGTTATAAAGCTATCATTTTCACATTTTCTAAATTCTTCCCCAAATGTTTCATCGGGGTTGATAGTTTGTAATTCATATATACACAAACTTTGAGTTTTACATGATTTATGTTTCAGAGAGAAAAAACTGAGAAAAGCAAGGTTATTTGTGTTTTTATATAATTATTAAAACACAACCCCCATGAGAATTAATGTATTCTTTATGACAGTAGGTCCTTTAGAGTGTCCAGAATCCAAGGTATGCGTTATCTATATTTATCATTTTAAAAATAAGGGCTGCTTATTATAAGGACACCCATTAAAAAATTAAAAACTAAAAATAAGACATCTTTATAGATCAATCTTTGAAATACGACATATTAGAAAAACACCCATAAATATAATCAAATTTATTATAATATTTCTACTTTGTTTGATTTTCCTGCAAGTAATTTTTGCTCATATGTAGTTCAAATTCCTAAAAGGCTGAGAGGACCGGCAAGGATGTATAGGGTTCATACCAGAAATATGGACCATCGAGTTGTCCTTCAGATGAATAAAAGGTTCCAGCCCGTTTCAGGTGAGGACAAAGTAATTTCTGAACTTAGTAACTTCTTGGAGACACTCGCGAATGTGTGTCATTTACCTATGTTTCTTGGCGTGATGTTCCGAAAACATTAAAAAATACACTGTGGAATTATGTTAAGGTATCACATACATTGTTTAATTACCATGATTTATTTTTCTGTAACATTATCTTTGATTAACTGTACTTGTGTTCTTTATTTTGTTGACTTTTTCCAGCAAAGATACATTATACCTGATGAATGTGAAATTATAAAGCCAAATTAAGAAGGCGCATTATAAAGCATTTGAAACTGATGAAGAACGGATGGAAAATAGGCCAAATGATATTCCCCTTGAGAGTTTCAAGATGTTGCTGGAGTACTGGAATGATGAAAGCATTAAGGTTTTCTAATTCCCCTTGCACTTTCATATTTAATTATGTATTTATATTTGATCTAAGTGACATAAAGGTATTTCACATTTTTTTAGAAAAGAGCAGCGACAAATGCAAGAAGTCGATGTCAGTATACAGACACACACACTACTGTTCCAAAGATTTTTGCACAAATTTGAAACAATATGGTATGGCCAGAATCTCAATTACGCAAATTAACCTCAATAAGCTAGTTGTTATGCAAATATATGAATGTGGGCAGCCTTCTGGTTACATATATTACTATATATCTAGAAATTAATTTCTATATTTCTTTTGGCTAACTTGTTCATTTTTGTCAGGAAAAGAAGACAAAGAATCAGCGTCCACCACCTGAAGCAGAAGTTTTTGTTGAGACTCGTGAGCATACTAATGGTCGTGAGTATAAAACCAACACTGAAGAAATAAAAAACAAGATTGTAAGTGTTTTTTATTAATCTTAGTGCTTCTGAATATTCGTTAATTTCGCAAGATGGTTAATTAGCTGTGCTTTATGATTTATTTGGTGTTTAGAAGTTTTATTTATGTACCTGCATGCATTTTTCTTTTAATGATTACTAATTGTGAATTTAATAGGATTAAATTGTTCGGTTATTTTGAAATTAGTTAGTGAAGCATTTAAATTATTGTGTGACCGAGTGTTCGTTTGTTTTTCTGGTATGTAGAAAAAGATTAAGGAAAAAATCAGTACGATCGAAGATCCCAACGAGGAACTACTTTCTGATGGAAAAAAACATGGGCCATCTTGGCTCCATGGAAGATGTCTTGATGCTGCAAAAGGTTACTCCAGTACTACTGGTTCGACAAATACTTATGTACAGGAGTTGGCAGTAAAGATAAAGCAGACTCTGGTGAGTGAAGTCGAGGCATCGATGACGAAGAAGGTACAAGAAGAAGTGGATATGTAAGTCAACAAGAAGGTGCAGGAGAATATGGCCTGGTTACTTAAGAAAATAGCCGACGCAAATCCAGGCATCACAATCAACCATCAAGATTTCTACACAACCAGCGATGATGACAATTACCTCACACCAGTTACCGGAGGCTCTGGACTTTACATTTCAGATGTGCACCTTTTTACATATCTTATTTTGCGTACTAGTAACAATTGTTATCGTACTAGCTTTTGGATGTTTATTTATCGTCCTAAACTAAGTACCTGTTCTTTGGAGTATGTAGAGTATGTGGAGTGTGTGGAGTTGGTGAATTATGTGAAGCCACAGTATTTGGTGGGAGTTTGTGAAAACTGATATGGAGTTTGGTTGAAATTGTTTATTTGGTTGACTTGGATGAAAAACAGATTTTATGGCATGTTGAATTTACAAACCATTCCTATCAATTTTTTTTTGAAAAATATGTTACATTACGTACTAAATATGTTACAAAGAAATTGGTATAATACAAAACATTACTTTTATAATATGCATCAAAGGTAACATTAAAGTATGTCTATAGTATCACATTATGTATGTTACCTTTGCAAACAAATAGGGCCCATTTTTTTTGAAAATTTTGAGTCCAAAGATAACATACATATTGTGATACGATAGACATAGATTAATGTTACCTTTGACAGTTATTGTAACACAAAAGCGAATGTTACACCAGGGCAAAAACAATGTTACCTTAGGGGCCAAAGGTAACTCGAAAAAAAGCAACTTAATTTTTATGTTACCTTAGGCCTTTTTCTGGATGTGGTAACACTTTTTTTGGCATGTTGTAACATTTTCTTGGTGTTGATGTGGGCCATTTATGGTGTAGTGAAAGCTTTTGCCCAGAAAGTTCTTGGCAAGTGCTTTGCTTTCACCATACTCCTTGCCATGTTAAGAATTATGCGATTCTTCCTTTCTACAACACCATTTTGTTGTGGAGTATATGCCGTTCTCAACTGATGATTGATGTCATGTGCTCTGTAAGAACTTTTGAACAAGTTTGATGTATACTCACCTCCTCTTTCTGGTCTGAGTATCTTCAAATATTGCCCACTTTCTTTTTCCTCCAGTGCTTTGAACTCCTTGAATTTATGAAGAGCCTCCGATTTTTCTTTGATGATATACACCCAACTTTTCCTGCTAAAATCATCAATAAATATTTATTATAGTATTGATTTATGATGCATGCCTCTGAGATAGTGGAGGTGAGGCATCATGGATGTTAGTGTTTAGTATTGATTTAGGTGTGCGGGCAAGGCCTATTAATGGCTATTCAGCAAGGGGGATCTCCTGCTACTAATAAGCAATATAAATTACGACTACACGTGGATTTTGTGTAATGCCTACAAGAAAGAGGCGAAGATTGTCCCAATTCCAGTTGAGATGGCTGGTCATCATAACAATAGTAATGTTTACAAGTATATAGAGAGCTTAGCAGGATTCAAACAAGTCAGCTGGAATGTTGGTGGATGATATTTAAGAAAACACAGCTGATTCTGGTATCTTTATGATTGCGGCAACTATGTTCTTGTAATCTTTGGTCTGTAGTTGTAGTACTTTTGATATATCTATTTGCTTTTGATATATGGCTACAATCTTAATTTGCCTTAGTTGTCAACTTTCTGTCTATATTAGTGGATCAAATTCTATCAACTATATTGGTTATAATGTTCCCACGAGTTCATAGATTTGCATAGTGATGGTCTATATATTGTCTTTCAATTATTTGCTTGCATTCTTTTTACTATGCCCGCTGATTCTTTGACAAACTCTATCAAATTAATTGCAAACATGCAGTTCTGCAATTTAATTTCAAGAAAAAAAATTCTCACAAATAATGTGTCATCTAGAAAATACAGTCCTCACAAATTAGCAGTTAGGAGAAGTATAAAAATCTAATTGCAAGTCCTTAACTACAGTCTCTTGGACAATGAAGCACACATTTCTAATTGTCTTTGTAATTTTCAAGTCTAGTTCCTTTACTCAAATTCAATGTTTCAGTAAATTTTCTAACACTGCATATTTGTTTTTGAAGTTTGTTTTTACTGTAGAGGAAATTGCTTGATCTTTAAAGTGCATAAATTTCTTTATGCTGAAATATAATATTCGATGACTCTGAATCTTATATTTTAAATAGAGAGGGATAATGCATCAGATGTGCTTGAAAAATGATATCAAAGAGTGATTCTTGAGAGACATAACTTAATATGTATTCCCCCGTCCTCTGAGACTGATATCCAGAATTAGTGATTGTTGCAGCAAAACTACTGCACCTACTTTATAGTGGAAGACTAGTTAGCTTCCATACAGCTAGCAAGATGTTTCCCTAATCCGTACATGGTACGTATTCTGCCAAGTGTCAATCCCACATTTTTCATGTCTCTGTAGAAACCATGTCTTGAGCAAGTCTCTGGTCTGTTAAATTAGCACTTCCTGCAGTTGGAAGGTTGGAGCGCGGTGCGATACTGCAGTTGGTAGTATCTTTGCTGTTGTACTCGCTTCTCTTCTGTTATTGTAGTCACTACATCTATGTGCTTATAACAGATAATGTTAAATTTCCTTGTGATGTCAACTTTTAATCTCTGTTGTTGTATCCAATTGAGTTATTTGGCAATGTTCCCATGAGCTGATAGATTTGCATACATGATGAACATGTGGACGATGATGCGTGCCTTCAAGGTGGTGGAGTTGAGGCATCATGGACGCCAATGTTTAGCATTGATTTAGTCATGCCAGGGGAAATGTTTCATGGCTACTTCAGCAATGGAAACCTCCGACTAGTAGTGGTTATAAATGATGT
The DNA here is from genome assembly GCF_009905375.1 of Apium graveolens. Classification (NCBI taxonomy): domain Eukaryota; kingdom Viridiplantae; phylum Streptophyta; class Magnoliopsida; order Apiales; family Apiaceae; genus Apium; species Apium graveolens. Next base: position 108,633 of record NW_027420547.1, read on the forward strand.
TAAACTGTGGTTTTCTTGTAATGCAAACAAGAAAGAGGCCAAGATTTCCCTGCCTTTGGTTGATATCGCTGGTCATGATTCTGGTTGCGCAATTTACAAGTATAAGGAGACCCTAGCTTCACTCACAGGATTCAGACATGTCAACTAGAAAGTCTGGTGTTGCAGAAAAATGATTCACCAATTACTATACTGGAACATGTTCCATCATGAAGCATAATCCACCAAGCGCACCTGGGAGCAGATGTTACGGGAAATACCTTAAAATTACATCCACTTAAAAGTATAAAACATGATAATCAACATGATCTTTATTCAGTTAGTGACATTCATATTGTCTTTGTCATATATTTTGGGTTTGTTTGTGTTGTCAAGGGCTTAAAGGTTAGTTTTGTTCTACATTCATTCTGGTTCTTTGCTGGGACTTGTGACTATGCATTAAACGTTGGAACTGAATTTGGCTATGCACTTGTTGCGTATGTGTGTGTCTGTGTTTAATTAGGGGCACAACACTGTAGTAGGAATGTAGTGGTAGAAGAGCTAAAGAACTGAGCTACTCTCCGCCAAAGAGAAGAAATGAGATGTAAATTTCTATGTAGATGTCATTGCAGATGTCAGTACTGCTATCTGCTCAGACTTGAGTAATTTGTAACTAAATATGATGAATCAGATCTCACTTATTTAGGTTACTGACACTGTCACTTTTATAATGAAAATGCAGAGCCAAGGAATTTGACAGGTTGGAGATTGAAATTCGTGTTCCCAATGAATCTACATAAGCTATCTATGCTATGATTTTTCAACCAGAGTTGCTAGAGAAGATTCTCCGCTGTCAAGAAGAAGTGATGAGTCAGGATGACAACTTAACAGGAGAAGAAATCACAACTCAGAAGGATAATGAAGGAATTCTACGCTTTGTATCGAGAATCTGGATCCCTAACGTGGCAGAACTAAAACAAGAAATATTGCGAGATGCGCACAGCTCGAAGTATTCAATTCATCCAGGAAATACAAAAATGTATCGCGATCTGAAGGAAAACTTTTGGTGGCCGAATATGAAGAAGGAAATAGCAGAATGGGTAAGTAAATGCTACACATGCCAGCGAGTCAAAGCGGAACATCAACGTCCGAGCGGATTATTACAACCGTTAGATATTCCAGAATGGAAATGGGAACATTTAGCGATGGATTTTGTGGTAGGACTACCACGGACTAAAGCAAATCATGATGCGATATGGTTGATTGTTGACAGACTCATGAAGTCGGCACATTTTCTACCGTTTAATGAAAGATTTTCACTCGACAAGCTAGTGCACTTATATCTTAAAGAAATTGTGATGCGACATGGAGTTCCAATATCTATAGTGTCTGATCGAGATCCCCGTTTCAACTCAAGATTTTAGAGATAATTTCAAGAATGTCCTTGGAACAAAATTAAACATGAGTACCGCGTATCATCCGCAAATGGATGGGCAAAGTGAAAGAACTAATCCAAATGATTGAAGATATGCTACAAGTTTGTGCGATTGATTTCGAAGGCAGTTGAGATGAGCATTTACCTTTGGTAGAATTTTCTTACAACAACAGATATCACGCCAGCATTGGAATGCCACCGTATGAAGCATTATACGAAAGAAAATGCAGATCACCAGTACATTGGGATGAAGTTGGAGAATGCAAGATTTTGGGACCAGAATTAATCCAACAAACTAAAGAAAAGATCGAAATTATTCGAAAACGATTAGATGCAGCATCCTATTAAGGGGGGAAAGATGTAACGTCTGGGAAATCTACGTCTGTATTATATCATATTTTTTTTAATAAATGATGTGTGTTAAAGTGTCATTTATGTGTAAGTATTTGTCAAACCCTAGTTGTTGTGTGTCATTCCGATATTTTAAGATATTTTTCAAATATTTTATTTTGCATTTATCGCCTTCATTTCAAACATCTTACGACCCGAACCATGATCTTAAAGCAAGTATTTCAAATAAAATAATGGGCCTTATTTTTCATCAAACGACTTTTATCATCGCATTATTCTGAACACTAGGCATTTTATAAATTTTCTCGTTCTGTGAAAAATGACTTTTCCGGGCCCCATTGGGTGTTAAAAACCTCACAAAAATCACATTTTCATTCTTATAAAATTATAGGACTTTCATTTATATTATTTCTTTGCATTTTTGCATTATTCACAATTTTTGGGAAATTTTGGCATATATATTATATATATAAAATAAATTTAAATTTAAATTTAATACTCAAAAATTATAAAATTTGGGGCCTATTAATTTTAAAAAGTGTAAAATTAGGGCCTTAATTTCATTTAGGAGTAATAATTTTACTACAACAAATAGCCTAATTTTTATTTAACTATTATTAATTATTAACTAAAAATCAGAAATTAATTAATTTTCTCTGCAAAATTGGGTCGGGAAGAACTTGAATCGGGTCGAGAATCAAACTGTGATTTCCAGCTGATTTCTTCATCAAATCGTGTGATTCCAGTAAACAAATCGAAGGTTTTGATCTGTTCTTTCTGTTTTTAGCATCAATTTCACGTATTAATTCGTAGTTTTTGATTTTCAAATTCTAAGGTTTATGTTCGAATTAGGCCTTTTTGATTTCAGGGTTATTTTGATATTTTGATGATTGATATAGCTTTGTCAGATGATTTAGAGTTGATTCATGGTGTTTAATTGATTAAACGATGTCTGTATCGTGATTCACGATTATTAGGGTTTATACTGAATTTTCAAATTACAACTCGATGTTTTCCTGTGAATCTTTGGTTCCTGAAAGGTTAGGGCTTTTATTATATTGTTCTTAGCTTTGATTTGCACTATAGAACGTTGAATTGGGTTTACAGAATCAAAAGATAGGATTTTGGCCGGAAATTAAAGTTGGTTTGATCGGAGATGATGTTTCAGGGATGTTTTTGATTCGTTTTGGCCGGGAATAGATTGTTTGTGTTGTCAAGGGCTTAAAGGTTAGTTTTTGTTCTACATTCATTCTGTTCTTTGCTGGGACTTGTGACTATGCATTAAACATTGGAACTGAACTTGGCTATGCACTTGTTACGCGTGTGTGTGTCTGTGTTTAATTAGGGGGCGCAACACTGTAGTAGGAATGTAGTGGTAGAAGAGCTAAAGAACTGAGCTACTCTCCGCCAAAGAGAAGAAATGAGATGTAAATTTCTATGTAGATGTCATTGCAGATGTCAGTACTGCTATCTGCTCAGACCTGAGTAATTTTTGTAACTAAATATGATGAATCAGATCTCACTTATTTAGGTTACTGACACTGTAACATTTATAATGAAAATGCAGAGCCGGTTGGTCCCAGGTAGATTTCTCATAAAACATAGGCTTAGGCAAAATAAAACCCATGTATAAAATGAAATAAACCGAAAGTAAAAACCAAAATATGCTCTCAAAAATCATTTCCTCAAAATTTAGTCCTAATTCAAATTCGAAGTAAGTGGAGAAACAAGTCTCAACAGGAAAAAACTGATAATGCTTTCGAACTCTATCTTGATATAGCACAATGTGTGTGTTTGTATACATATTGTCGAACTTTAACCTTCCACCTCCGGTAGCCATTAGCAAAAGAGTATCAGCTAGGCTCCAAGGAGATATGTGAATATTCTAACAAAATTACATGTATAGAAGTGCATTCTTCTTTTTTCCACGTAGTTCAGGCATTAGGATGAACCACATTCAATGCTTGCTTGATTTTTTCGCAGCGGCTTCTGAGGAATTGTACTACTTTGGCAGCATCTGCAAGAGTTATAATTGCCACTGGAAAACTATTAACCAGTACCTGAAAAAACACGGTGAAGAGAGTTTTGTTGTGCCTCCTTCGCAAAATGAAGGATAATCCGGTAGTATTGTGAATCATGATGGCAGAAGAGGTTGACCATTTGGATTGCCCGCACCTTATATCAGGTCTATACTCCAAATGGTGTATCTCTTCTGCCATCAGGATTCACAATACTTCCGGATGATTCTTCATTTGGCGAAGAAGGCGCTAGCAAAACTCTATTGACCGTGTCTTTTCATGTAATGGTTAATAGATCTCCAGTGACAGATATAACTCTAGCAGATGCAACAAATGTAGTACAATTCCTCATAAACAGCTGCGAAAAAATGAATCATTGATCTTAATGCCTGAATGATGGAGTTTGAATTCTCATGGGAAGGTTTTGTGGATTCTCGGATATCTTGGCCAGCCACTACTTGCACCTAGACCTGGCAATTTCGGATAACCGGTTTGGTTTCGGATCGGAATCAATTCGAATCGGATCTACTTTCGATTATGATATATTTAAAGACCATTCGGATCAGATCGGATGTGATTGGTTCGGGGTCTAATTCGATTAAAATCGGATAAAATTCGGATTAAGATCAGACAAAATTCAGTTCGGATAAGTATTCGATTTCAGATATTTCGGGGCATAACTTATTTATTTTTTCAATTTTTGAGATTTAAAAATATTTTTTATTTAATTTAGTATTTTTAATATAATATAATATACTTTTAAAAAGAATATGTTTAAATAAGTATGTTATCATAAACATAAAATTGATTAAAGTATAAATTGTACTTATTTCGGGCCATATTCGGTTTGGTTAATATATTATTCGGTTTTATTCGCTTCAAAGTTATAATCGGATCTTGTATTTCGGATCATTTTCGGTTAAAATATTCGGTTCGAGAATTTTTCAGATCGGTTTAAATCGGTTTTCGGATAATTATCCGGATTGTATGATTCGGATTTCGGATCGGATCTCGATTTCATGAATTTTCGGTTCGGTTCTTCGGATCCCAGACCCATTTTGCTAGGTCTACTTGCACCACCATTAGCACCTGCCTGACTTCCTGTTGCATGTTATTTTGCTCCATTTCATCTGTGCTTCCCACAACATTAAGTTGATCTGTTAGTTCAATGTGTTCAAAGGCACTATACAGTAAGTGTCGTACCTTAGCATCCTTAGCAATTGATGCGATATCTTCAGCAGTGTAATCACTCTTCTCCTTTGGTACAGACTTTGCTGCATCACCCACAACTGCAACAGCGAGCTTGGTTGGTTTGTGAGGCTCTTCCTTGATTCTATCAAGAATATTCTGGATCTGTAGCTTCCATAAATATGGTCATCCTCACCTTCCATAGGGGATAATTCAGATGGTCTCAGTATGGGAACTCTGATAGTCTCATATCGGCTTTGAATTTGTGTCTTTGGAGGTTTCTTCAGTTTTGGTGGGCTTAGCTGGAGTTCTGCTTCAGACATGATTGTGTTTGGATCTTAAACTGTTTGTGTGTGAACAGATAGGCTCTGATACCACTTGTTAGGTCACACACAACACACTGTTAGAGGGGGTGAATACAGTGTAGTAGCACAAAGCAAATCGAACTTTAATAACTCAAGTAACAGAAAACAAAACTTATTGAAACAATATACTCTATTACAGTATGGAACTGTTCTCTCTCAGTGATGAACAAATATCACGAGAGCTGCTAGGGTTACAATGAATAATCTTCTCGATTGTGATAACACTATAGTGTAAACCCTATGTCTGTGTTTATATACTACACAATTACAAGATAATTGCTAATTGATTATGGAATATAATTCTGCTTCCTAAAATATATCATCAGATATCTTTTCTTCCAAGTATTCTATTCTTCAATAGAAGTCCTTCTTTATGCATATCTCTTCTTATGTTTGTGCTCGATCTTCTTTCCTTTAACCAGCTGCCTTCCTTATCTGAACGTCCTTCAAGTACTTAGTTCTGATATCCATCTTCTGATGATTATGCTCCTGATAATATAAGTACTGATATCCTTAAGTCCTGACTTCCAGTAAGTACTGATTTATCCTGTTTAAGTAAGATCTGAAAACTAAACATAATCACATTAGTCATGACATTATCAATATTATCTAACAAAAACAAGTAATAGATAACAGAAGTCAACTTATGTCAGCGTAAGTATCAAATTTGGTACTTTGGTACTTTTAGCACCAAATTATATTAAAAACAAAGTTGATAGAGATAAAAGTCAAATTGGGTCACGTAAGTACCAAAATTGGTACTTTGGCACTTTTACCACCAAATTATACATATTTTCGCTTATAATAAAGAATACATATATCATTGAGTAGGCAGGAGAGGTAAATCAGACGAGGGGTAATTTAGAAAGCTATAATAAAATCTCATGAGGTTTCTTCAGAATTATGAAAGGATGAAATATAAATGCGGGTTGTCTAGTATGTGCCATGGGCACCAGGGCTGGCCCTCGGTAAGGCATCCGCCTAGGGTCCCCCCGAACTCTATATAGGGCCCGAAAAATTTTGAATTACTTATATACGAATATAGTAAAATATACATGTTGTTGCACAATTAACGTTGGGTACCAATCAACCCACCGCCCCAATATTTCATTACCCTGCAATAAAATATTGCAGAAAATAGTGCATATCAATGTGAAAGAGGTCCTGAAAATATACATTATAATAGATAGTTAGAGGTGTAATTCGAGTCGGGCAGCTCGCGAGCTCGGCCCAGCTCGAACTCGTTTAAGTATGCTCGACTCGCTCGTCTAACTAAACGAGTCGAGTTAGATTAGGGGTTATCGACTCATTTAATTAACGAGGCGGCTCGACTCGACTCGTGAAATTAAACGAGCCGAGTTCGGGCAGAGCTTTTAGCTCGATTAAGTGTAAAATTAAACGAGTTGCTCGATCGACTCGTTAAACCAGCTCATTTATCTAAACGAGCCGGCTTGAGTCGCGAAATTAAACGAGTCGAGTTCGGGAAGGAGTTTTGGCTCGATTAAATTAAACAAGTTGGCTCCCCCAACTCGATTAATCTCAGCTCGAATAATGATCGGCTCGAAACTCAACTCGATCATCCCGAATTACAAGTTACAACCTATACATAGCAAAGGGCCCCAAATTTTAGTTTCGACTAGGGTCCTATGAATCTCAGGCCGGCCCTGATGGGCACATGCTAAGAAAGTGTGATTGATGAGTTGTAAAAATTTTATTGGTGGAGATTTTTGTGCATGCAGGTGGGTCCATCATTACTAATGAGCTCTCCACCAAAATTTTGTGGACACCCCTTCAATCACTAACTCTTAGAATGTGCTCATGGGCATACACTAGTCCATGTAAACGTTAATGCTCGCTGGACAATGCCACGGAAGGGGATGATCAAGTGCAATGTGTGATAATTCCAGATCACCCCAGGGTCTTCTCCTTGTTCTACCCGAACTCAACCTCCATTTGGGCATAAATGACGGTGGTTCGTGGTGTAGTTGTAGGATGGGCTCCTCCAAAACAGAGCTGAGGGGGTGGCATCCCCGCGGCACCTCCGGTGTGAGAATGAGAAGGGGTATTGGAGAAGAAAGGGAAAAATAGGAATTGACGGATAGATAGTGGTGTGCTATAGAAGTGTGTATAGTAAAGATTCAGTAACCCCCAATTCACCTTTTGTTCAGCCTATTATAGGCTTCCCAGTAGGATTTAGGGGTTTGTACCTTTGATCTGGGCCGTAGGTGAATTTTTTGACTGAAGGGTGCGTGGACGTCTGTGATGAGCCAACATACATCTGGATCCGGACCATTGGAAGGTTCTGGATCCGGGCCACGTGGACGGCGGTGACGTTTCTACGTGTCCCGAAGTCTCCCAGGGTTATTGCCAATTGGGCCCTAGGCTCCCTTTATTGGGCCTGAACTAATATGGGTTATCATTGGCCTCCCAATCCCTTATGCGGGTTATCCGGATGGGGGAGTAAATTAGTTATCCTTAAATTGTTGGAAGAAAATTTTTGGGATTTTTTCTTTGATTTGTTGCCCCTAACATCGGGGTTTTATGAATATGTGACTCTGGGGTTGACTTGGTTAGCTTTTTTGACTTGTGTCAAAGGTGGGGTTTCTTACACTGTTGGAAGAAAATTTTTGGGGTTTATCTTTGATTTGTTTCCCCTAACCCCGGGGCCTTATGAATATGAGACACCTAGGTTGACCTAGTTAGCCTATTTGATTTGTGTCCAAGGTGAGGTTCTTTAAACTGTTGGAAGAAAAATTTTGAGGGTTTTTCTTTGATTTGTTGCCCCTAACCCTGGGGTCTTATTAATATTAGACTCCGGGGTTGACTTAGTTAGCCTCTTTGATTTGTGTCCAAGGTGGGGTTCCCCTTGACACATGCTTCACATAAATTTTCTAGTTCATTGATTTCTGGCTAGTCGTCCACCATCTTTGTCTTTGACAATAATTTCAAGCCAGAAAATCCAAGATGACCAAATCTTAAATGCCATAACCATGAGTCATTTTAATGACCGACTTCAAACACTTATGCACCTTTGTCTGCATATCGAGTGTGAATAGGCGATTCTTTGACATCTCTACATTCGCGATCAATTCTCGAACCTGATTTCTAATGGTAAGAGAATTATCGTGCATCTGAATATTATATCCTTTCTCCACAAGGTGGCCAAGACTGATGATATTACTTTTCAAAGCAGGTATATAATAAACATCTTTTATATACCTTTTATCACCATTCTTTGTCATAATCATAATTGTACCTTTTCCTTTGACTGGAATTTTTGAAGAATCACTGAAGTGACTTCTCCTGTGACAGTCTCGTCTATCTCCGTAAATAAATCTTTGTGGCCGGACATGTTATTGCTCACACCGGAATCAAGATACCAAATATTCTTCTTCCCTTCCTCGTCTCCTTTGTAAGTAAGGAACATAGCAGAACCAACATCTTTGTCTTCTTTTCCTGCTACAAAATTGTAACGTCTGGGAAATCTACGTCTGTATTATATCATATTTTTTTAATAAATGATGTGTGTTAATGTGTCATTTATGTGTAAGTATCTGTCAAACCCTAGTTGTTGTGTATTACGTGCATTCTGTGTCATTCCGGTTTTTAAGATATTTTTCAGATATTTTATTTTGCATTTATCGCCTTCATTTCAAACGTCTTACGACCCGAACCATGATTTTAAAGCAAGTATTTCAAATAAAATAATGGGTCTTAGTTTTCATCAAATGACTTTTATCATCGCATTATTCTGAACATCTAGGCATTTTATAAATTTTCTCGTTCTGTGAAAAATGACATTTCCGGGCCCCATTAGGTGTTAAAAACCCCACAAAAATCACATTTTAATTTTTATAAATTATAGGACTTTCACAATATTCACAATTTTTGGGAAATTTTGGCATATATTATATATATAAAATAAATATAAATTAAAATATAATACTCAAAAATTATAAAATTAGGGGCCTATAAATTTTAAAAAGTGTAGAATTAGGGCCTTAATTTTATTTAGGAGTATTAATTTTACTACTATAAATAGCCTAATTTTTATTTAATTATTATAATTATTAACTAAAATCAGAAATTAATTAATTTTCTCTGCAAATCGGGTCGAGAATCAAACTGTGATTTCCGTCTGATTTCTTCATCAAATTGTGTGATTCCAGTAACTAAATCGAAGGTTTTGATCTGTTTTTTGTTTTTAGCATCAATTTCACGTTTTAATTCGTAGTTTTTGATTTTCAAATTCTAAGGTTTATGTTCGAATTAGGCCTTTTTGATTTCAGGGTTATTTTAATGTTTTGATGATGATATAGCTCTGTCAGATGATTTGCAGTTGATTCATGGTGTTTAATTGATTAAACGATGTTTGAATCGTGATTCACGGTTATTAGGGTTTATACTGAATTTTCAAATTACAACTCGATGTTTTCTGTGATTTTTTGGTTCCTGAAATGTTAGGGCTTTGATTATATATGTTCTTAGCTTTGATTTGCACTATAGAACGTTGAGTTTGGTTTATAGGATCAAAAGATAGGATTTTGCACGGAAATTGAAGTCCGTTGGATCGGAGATGAAGTTTCAGGGATATTTTTGGTTCGTTTTGGCCGGGAATAGATTGGGGTAGTTGTCATGAATGAAAACCCAGTGAAAAACACACCAAACGGTGTTATTTTTGGCCTGAAATTTGGTCCACCGGAATCTGCTCGGTGCCCGGATTCTGGGCAAAATCCGGCGTGTTCTTCACGACCCGGATTTTGACGTTTGACCCGTTCAGATTACCCGGTTTTGATCTGAAATGTCAGATATTCTGATTCTGACAATTGTTTTTGGATTTTTAATTTTTTTTATTTTTATTAATTTTTTAAAAAAGTTTATTTATTTTATAAATTGATTAATTAATTACTTAATTAATTGATTTATATTATAAATAATTCTGTAATATTTTTAAAAAAATCAGATTTAATTATTTTCTCAATTATTTATTATTTATTTATTATTATTAATTATTTAATAATGATTTATTATTTTGATAATTAATCAAATAATTTTCAATAAATCATAATAAATTCATTTTAATTTCAATAATTATAGAAAAATCATTTTTAATTCTGATTTTTCATAAATAAGTATTTAAAAATTATTATAGGAATTTAAAAATTAGTAATAATTAATTATATTGAGTGATAAATTGAATTATCAGTATTTAATTGGTAATAATTAGACCGTTAGTCCGATTCGAGCGAAACGAAAGCCCTTTGACTCAGAAAAATGAATTATTTCCATTAAAAATAATATTAAATTCTAATTTCTCCTAGAAATTAGTTGACCTTGTTACTTGTTTGATTGTCAGTCGAAATGCGTGCCGAAACAAGTTCGAAAAATTCTGGAAAAATGGGAAACGAGTCAGATAACGATCAGTTGAGCGATCAGCGAGTCGATGTTGATTCTAAAAATTACTGTAACGATAAAAATGACTATGTGCTTATGCGCTTATGTGTATTATGTGGTTAATCTAGTCTTATGTTAATAAATAATACATGAGTCAGTCATAAGCGCTTGGGTAGACGTTAGGAACGTTGTGAAATCGATTCAAGATGCAATTGAAGTACGAAATGACTAAATCAGTCTATTTCTCTAACAGAAGCTAAGCCATCAAGGCAGGTTGAGTCGGTAATAGACGATGGTGACGCAATTGTAGTAAGTCGCGCAGAAGGCAAGTTCTTCCCCTATTCTACTTTCAGAATAGTGACCTTGCTTCATGCTTATCACGTTTGCACTCTTTTGATTCTTGTGTATAATCACTGATATACACTTACTATTCCTTTATTCATATTTCATTTTGATTCTTGATTTCTCAGTTTTCTTGAATTCTTGAATCATAATTCATTGGTTATACATTGATATTGATATGTTCTGGTAATTAGAATATACAAAGCATACCGATTGTTCCGGTTGCTAAGCGATGGAATGGATAATGATATTTTGGGGATTGAGTGTGTCTTAATCCTGAGGACCGGGATATGACTGGTGCCTCGATATGGGCCGTAGTGCCTGGGTACCCGACTGGATCTATATATGGAGATATAGATCTGTATTATATATCTGATCAGCAGAATATAGATGAACTTGTGTCCAGTTTAGTTCATTTGTACTCGCCAGTATGGCCTTCTTTCTATTCTCGTGGGGTTATATCTTTGCAGATATACTCGTGATTGCGGTTTCATTTAAATTGCCTTAATATTGTTTATATTTTGTGGACTTGTTGAGCAATTTTTGGCTCACCCTTTTTGTTGTTATTCACCTTATTGTTTTCAGTTAAGAAGAATATGAAACCCATCAGACTCGAGTGGTAAAGAAGCGGGTCAAGCCTTGAGATCCTCTCATACCCAAGGTGTTGATCCCAATCCAGGAAGAAAGCTTTGAGTTGCCCGAGTAGGTGGAGTGTAGATAGTTAGTGTGTGTGTTTGAATAAAAGATGAACTTAGTTTTGAAATTGAATAGACAATGGTTTGTAATAAAAAAGTTTGTGAGATTTTGAATTTTGGGTTGTAATAAAGTAGTTAAGGTTCTTGTTTTTATACTTCAACCTAAAAGATCCTGGTTAGTGTTAAAGGGGTTTAGTTTCAATTCATTATTAATTATTAATCAATTATACAAGTTTGGTGATTAGCTAGTAACCCCCAGTCTTATACCCAGGGTCTAGAGGGTGTTACAGGTTTGACATCAGCGCTGCAGGTTTGGTCCCTGAAAATAAGAACATTAGGGTTAAGATAGGATAGGGAGATCATATAGGATAGGAATAGTCAAATAGGAAGAGTGGTGTTAGGATTTAGGTCAGATTAGAATAAGAAAGTATAAATCTTAGGATGGTTCAGTAACTTTCTTCTTTCTTTGGTATATTAGATGGGCTCTTCAGGATATTCGGCTTCTTCGGAGAGGACAGTCACGGGCCAGGAAGCACCAGACAGTTATACCTCCAGTATCGAGTACACCTGTTTCCTCCTCTACACCTCCACCACCATTGCCACAGGAGCCAGTGTCACCAGTACAGGGGATAGCCCGGGACCCTATAGAGATGTTCGATCCACTTGAGTTCTTTGAGCCGATGGTTCCTTTACTAGTTGAACATCAGTTTATACCGGGGATTGAGCCAGAGTACAACCACCACCAGTGTTACTTCCTATACCAGTGCATGCCCTAGAGCCGGATGTATTTCAGATAATTCCAGTCGAGGGGATGGGAGAGCATGATGTAGATCTACAGTTAGGATTACCACAACAGGGTGCAGGTATATCGAGGGTTCCTTCACAGGAGTCAGTAGGTCAGGTTGCACAGCCGCATATCGTACCATACAATGAGTACATGGTTATGAAGGATGATGTGGAGTATTGGAGAGAACTTTGCCGAGAGATTATTCATTTGTTTGACCAGAGGGACAGAGGACCGTTAGCGGCCTTACAGCCGGATTACTTTATGAGACAGAGTTTACAGTCGGTTTTGATGAGTGCCACTTGGGAGCTCGATGATTTGACCCATGAAGGACCACCTTCTTTCGCAGAGTTCTACAGGATATTCCGCATGGCACAGGCTTTGGTCCAGGCACTTATGTAGTAGTAGTAGTTTAACCTATAGTAGTAATTTGACTGATAGTAGTTAGTGTGACTTGTATCCGCGGTGATAACCAGCAGAGCGAGACTTTTTGTATCAAGCATTTACACATGTGGCTGGTGTCATATATAAAATATTTTTTTTCAAATTTCTTTTATTTAAATTTTAGTCTTTACAGTTTTACAGCATTTACCTTCACTTAATTGTTTTACAGCTTTTCATTTATAAATTCTGTTGGAAAAAAGAAAAAAAAAAAAGAAAGAAAACAACAACCATTTTATTTAACTATTTACATTTCCTGTTTTTATATTAAGCAACTGTTTCCTTTATTCGAACCATGTTGTTAATACAGGATAAATTGTTTTCCTACCTACTGTCAATTATTTATTAAGTTGTTAAAGAAATATCACTTCTTTTTATTATCAGAACATGGCACCAAAAACAAAGACTAGGACTGAGACTTCTAATAGTAATTCCGAAGCACAGACTAATGAGACCATGAACAAAATGTTCCGTCTAATGCAACAACAGATGGTAATGATGCAGCAACAGATGCAGCATCAGCAGCAACATATTCAACAAAAATGTTACAAACAAATTCGTCCTGAGCCTCAGATACCACCAGCACTACATGTTATTACTTTCAAGTAGTTTCAATCGGTTAAACCTCCAGAATTTGAGGGGTCTACTGATCCCATTAAGGCTACCACCTGGTTGAAAAAATAGAGAAAGCATTTGCGCTAGTCAAAGTTCAAGGGCGAAAAACAACGGAATAAATTTTTAACAGTGATGCAGAACAAATGATTGCTTCGACAAGGATGTGAGATGTACATAGCTTACGTGTTAGATACTGAAAAAGGAAGTCCTAAACTAGAAGACATTCCAGTTGTATGTGAGTTCCCGGACGTCTTTCCAGACGAGCTTCCAGGCTGACCGCCAGATCAAGAAATTGAATTCACGATTGATCTAGCACCAGGTACATAACCAGTTTCAAAAGCTCTATATCGAATGGCTCCAGTCGAGATGAAGGAATTGTCAACGCAATTACAAGATCTGCTAGACCGAGGCATCATACGACCCAGTGTATCCCCATGGGGTGCACCAGTATTGTTCTTGAAGAAGAAAGATGGCAGTCTGTGATTAGGCATTGACTATCGGGAATTGAATAAGGTAACTATCAAGAACAAGTATCATTTACCAAGAATCGATGATTTGTTCGATCAACTAAAAGGAGCCGCATGGTTTTCGAAGATAAATTTGCGATCAGGCTATCATCAATTGAAGATTAAAGTCGAAGATATTCCCAAGACTGCATTTCGTACGAGATATGGACATTACGAGTTTCTTGTAATGGCATTCGGTTTGACTAACGCGCCAGCTGCATTCATGGATCTGATGAATAGAGTATTCAAGAAATACTTGGACAAATTTGTTATCGTATTTATTGATGACATCTTGATTTACTCAAGGACAGAAGAAGAGCATGCTGAGCACTTGAGGATAGCTTTGGAAATGACTTTTCCGGGCCCTATTGGGTGAAAACCCCATAAAAATCACATTTTCATTATTATAAAATTATAGGACTTTCATTTATATTATTTTTTTGCATTTTTGCATTATTCACAATTTTTGAGAAATTTTGGCATATATATTTATATATAAAATAAATATAAATTAAAATTTAATACTCAAAAATTATAAAATTTGGGGCCTATTAATTTTAAAAAGTGTAAAATTAGGGCCTTAATTTTATTTAGGAGTATTAATTTTACTACTATAAATAGCCTAATTTTTTTTTGCTAAATATAATAGCCTAATTTTTATTTAACTATTATTAATTATTAACTAAAAATCAGAAATTAATGAATTTTCTCTGCAAATCGGGTCGGGAAGAACTTGAATCGGGTCAGAATCAAACTGTGATTTCCAGCTGATTTCTTCATCAAATCGTGTGATTCCAGTAACCAAATCGAAGGTTTTTGTGGCACCCTCCAAACCCGGGTCAGAAGTTTGGGGTCCACAACACATACTCAATATATAAACCTGTATATAAAATATTATTTGCAATGACCCTGCTTTACATAACCAAGGATCGCAACAGGTTAAAGTATGAAAACAAGCCACAACCTTAACTTTTGTTAAAATGTACCATATCCCAACTAATTTAATTTACAACTTGATATAAAATTATTCTTACAACCTTGCTATCTCACTACCGCCATAAGCTTCTGCTAGCTCGATCAATCATAATCTGGAATCCTAGCTCGAACATTGAACTGGGAAACCTCGCTATCAACCGTATCCTTCTTAACTATAGAATACATAAAAAGATTCGCAAGAGTGAGCTAACTGGCTCAGCAAGTCATATCATCAATAACTGAGGTTAAACAATAATAAACGAGATGATTCAAAGGAGTCAAGTTTCTTGATGAACAACCAATAGAATTGGATATTCTTTAAGTTTTTAAAACCAAGGTTAGGCTGCTGATCAGTCACGCACTAACCCCGAGCAAAGCACACAGCATTGCTCTGACTACTGGATCCAAGGCACACATTGGCCTAACTTGACCATTGATATGGTCTGACCACGAATCTGGTCCATACAAAGAAAACTATCCAATTCTAAAACATTCAATATGATAAACAATAGAATTCAATAAAACCATATCATAATCCATAACAATAAAACATTTATATAAGAGCATGGTAAAAATTCATGGTTACTGAAAGGGTATGTCAAAGTACATAAAAGAAGTGGCCTCCAGCTGGTTAGGATAATCGGGGATTAGACAAATAGTGTGTTTACAAGGTTTTTGTACTTTGATATCACAGGGTATGGTTGAGTATAAAAGTTTCTGTGTGTTTAAAACAATTTTGTTCCAGTGTTTAGTATGTGATGGTTATATATTTGTGGAGTAGTATCGTATTTGTGTGGTTTAATATTTGGTAAATCAACAAGAAATGGTTCATGAAGAATAAGGCTTACGGCTCAAAGATCAAATGATGTGGCTCAGGTTCAAGGCTGAAGGATTCAAAGTATTTTCAATATAAAACAGAGCTATTTTGAATATTAACAATATGTCACAAGAGAATTTAGAAATATTTGCAATAAATCTCGAGAAAGGTTTAGAAGTACTTGCCTTATCATAATCGATTTCAACTTCACTTGTACTTATCTACTGACTCCATTCAACAATCGTCTGCTTTTCTTATGCCTCGCTTCTATCCTCTGATTACTTGCTGTATTTTCTACATGTCAATTCTATTTTCTGATCACCTACTTCTCTTTCCTACGCCTTGCTTACTTTGCTAGGCATCATAAGTATCTACTAATATTTAACTCATATGATTCTATTCGACATACACTTCTATCTACCCTTCGTTTTACCCAAATCCGATTAACGGATTGAAAGTTACGCTATAAACAAGTAATCACCGAACATATAGATCGACAGTCACCCGACAAGTCACATATAATACATAGCACGTCATATGATCAATGATATATCACTTATAAAGAAGTCTCGGGTCATAAACAGGCTTTCAGGTAATTTAAAATGATTTTTAAAACATTTTTCGGAATTAAAACGGGTCGTTGGATCAATTTCGGAGTAATAAACAGGGTTCGGTTGGCCAATTCTGGCTACAAAACAATTTTATATTAATTATCGAGCCTTAAAAATAATTTAAAATAATATTTTAAAGCTCAAACTATTTTTCGGAATTTTAAATCATTTTTGAATAATTAAATCCAATTAATAATCAATTAAAATTAATTAATAACTAATTAAATTGATTAATCAATTAATATTTAAATTAATTGATCAATTAAATAATTAATTAACTAAAATTAAGTAATTAAATAATTTAAATTTATTTTTGAATTACAAATAATTTTCAGAATAATAAATAATGAATTTTGGTAATTAATATGAATTTTAGAAGTTAAAATGGAAAATTTTGAATTATTTTAAAAAGAAAATCATAGAAACAGCTTTTGGTTTCAGAATTAGGGGGAAATAGAATTGAAACCGGGTTGAAATAAAAGGAAAACAGGTCGCCAAGAATCCTATCGGATCCGGGTCGAAGATCGACCGGAATCTGGGATTTACCCAGAAACCGGCGACTTCGCCGGATTCCGACGAGTCGCGGCTGGCCCCTAAAACACACTAAATCACTTCGTTTATTTACACGATTTTCATCTACACAACTTCCACAACGCAAACAAGCCATTAAATGTTCTAAATCAAACTAAAAACCAGAAATCCGATCACCAACAGAGATGCCGGGGGAGCTTAAAATAATCCGGTCAAAAAGAGGATCTCCTTCAATCGTTATTCATAATTAACGAGCTACATACGAAAACGAAGCTTAGGACACATACAATTTGTTTATGATATCATAATCGACCATCAAACCAAGAATAACCAAAAAATTAAAAATTCAAACGGTAAAAAGCATGAACTTGTCTATACTATTTCGGCAATCAAACAACTTGATTCTACACTTGATTCGACTGTAAATCAACATATAAATATATTTATATCATCAAGACAAACAGATAATCACTATATAAACAACCCCCAATTCTTAATATAAACCCTAAGATTCGAGTTGGACGATTACCAATCGATTGATTGATTTGATGATGAAATCCGATAGAACAGGTTGAGGGCTTAAAAATGGTTATTAGAGCATCAAAATCCGACATCCCCATCACCTTCAAATGTTGGTTTGATTGCGAAGAACGCGAAGAACGCGAAGAATACGGTTCGTTTTCCCTGGATAATTACGGAATTTTACTGTATATTTGTGATTATTTGTACGAAATAAAGTACGGTAAGGGCTATTTATATTTACGGAAAATCAGTATCCCGTTGGATCATTCCGGATATAAAATAGTACGTTTATTTATAAAAACTGATCCAAACGGTATCGGGTTTTGAGAAATTTATCCAAATCAGTACAATTTGTACTGCGATATTGGTCTCAGTGCCTGGTTACACGTATTACGAGGTGATAATTATGATAGTTTAATAAAAAGCTCCCGTTTATCGAAAATACGAGTTTTATTGATTTACCGAAACGAATATTGTATCGAAAATGTTACGCCGGGACCGCGCAGGACAAACCGTACGTCGGATTGAAAAAGTCGAAACACGGAAAATGCTCGGAATATTGCAATTAGGTTAGGAAGGAGTTCTCGGAAGAGTTTCGGGTTCTAAAAATGTAAAAACGGATAACGGTGCTTGGTTCCCGTTTTTATAAAATAGATTTTAAATAACCGAAAAAAAAGATTTTATAAATTTCATATGATTCTTATAAATTCATAAATCAACATAAAAATAATTAGGAAGATATGACAATTATCTGTATTTTATTTTGGACATATAAAATACTCAATTAATATTTTTAAATATCAAACAAAGATAATACTTAACAATTAATTCACAGAATAGATACTGAACACAGATAATAATTATTTATTAGCGAAAATAATTACACGATATATCCCGGATATTACATCCTTCCCCCCTTAAAAGGATTGTCCTCGGAATCTCCTAAATAAACAAATGAGGTATTTTTCTCTCATATCTTTTTCTAACTTCCAGGTTGACTCTTCAACCTTTGGGTTTTCCATAATACTCTTACTAACTTTATTACTTTATTCCTCAATACTTTCTCTCTTTCCTCTAAATCTCTATTGGATTCTTTACATATGACAAATCTGCCTGGAGCTTTATTGGCTCCTACTCTATTACATGCTTGGAATTCCGGATTATACCTCTTAAGCATCAAGTACGTGAAAAACATTGTGAATTTGCTCCATGTGCGGTGGTAACGACAACTCGTAAACTACTTTACCAACGTGCTTTAAAATGTCAAAAGGTCTGTCATATCTTGGGCTCGGTTTTCCTTTCTTTCCGAACCTCGTTAATCCCTTCCACGGTGATACTTTTAGTAATATCAAATTCCCTTCTTCGAATTCCATATCTTTCCTTGATTAATCTGCATATTTCTTTCGCCGATCTTGTGCTGCTATCAATCTTTTCTGGATAACTTTAATAGCTTCCTTTATCTGTTGCACCAATTTAGGTCCAAGTATTTTGCGTTCTCCCACTTCGTCTCAATACACTGGAGATCTGAATTTGCATCTCTAAAGGGCTTCATAGGGTGGCATCCCAATACTGGCGTGATAACTGTTGCTGTAAGCAAATTCTACCAGAGGTAAATGCTCGTCCTAATTTCCTTTAAAATCAATAGTACACACGTGTAACATGTCCTCGATTGTCTGGATCGTTCCTTCACTCTAGTCGTCCGTCTGCGGGTGATAAGTCGTGCTCATATTCAGTCTCGTTCCCAAACATTCTTGAAAACTCTCCCAAAAGCTTGAATTAAATCTTAGATCTCGATCGGATATAATGGACACAGGAATTTCATGACGAACTACAATTTCTTTTAAGTACATATGAACTGACTTGTCCAATGAAAATCTTCCATTTATAGACAGAAAATGAGCTGACTTGGTAAATCTATCCATATAATCCAAATGGTATCATGATTAGCTTTTGTGCTTGGTAACCCAACTATGAAGTCCATGGCGATATGCTTCAACTTCCACTCTGGAACCTCCAATAGCTGTAGCAATCCACTTGGTCTCTAATGTTCTACTTTAACTCTTTGACATATATAACATCTGCTAATCCTTTTCGCAATTTCCCTCTTCATATCTGGCCACCAATAATTTTCCATCAAATCTCTATATATCTTGGTACTCCCTAAATGGATTGAATACCTTGAATTATGAGCTTTCTGTAAAATTTCATTCTTCAATTCCGTCACTGGTGGAATCCAAATTCTAGATGAAAACCTAAGAATACCTTGATCGTCCTTTTTGCGTGCACAATTCTTTACCTACTAAATGATTTATATCCTGATCTATTACCTCTTCCTGACACTTCATTATCTTCTCTAACAATTTCGACCGAAAAGTTATACTTATACATTCGTACTCCTTTTTGGATCATGAACCCTGACTTCCAATTCCAACTTCTAGAATTCCATAGATAATTCTTCGGTATAGTCTCTATGTTCATTCTCTCTCCTTCTTTTCTTACTCATCTCTTGCTACTACTACATTTGGTTTTTCTCGGGAGTTCATACTTCAAACTCTTATGGTCCGTATATATCTCACATCTTTCTCTATACTTATAATATTTCCCACTCTTCCAAAACGAATATTATTGTTGCTTTTAATTCCCAGTTATGAGTAGGGTACTTCTGCTCATAAGGTTTCGGTTGTCTGGATGCATATGCAATAACTTTATTGTTTGCGTCAACACACATCTTATTCCCTTACGAGAAGTATCACTATAAACTACCAAATCTCCCTGATACTTTTAAAGTGATAAAATAGGTGTTATAACCATTCTTTCATTTAACTCCGCAAAACTTTCTTCACCCTTCTCCGTTTCATATAACCATCTTGCTTTTCCTGGTTAGCTTCATCCAAAATATTGCAACTTCCAAGAAATCTTGCGCAAATTTCCAATAATAACCGGCTAACAATAAAACTTCTTACTTCTGATGGTGCTTTTGGTCTTTCTTCATTCATACTATCCTTAAATTTTTCTGCTGAATCCCCTTTTTGTTTCCTCCTTTCTGACTGCCTATGCTAAGAATTATACTTCCTACCATTAAAGTTTTCACCTGGTAGACTTTTTTTTATATATATAACTTCTTTCTTCTTTGACTCCTCAGCTATCATTGTATAGGTTGCATGGTTCTTCTTAAGTAACACAAGTACATCTTATCCAGATTCCTTCTTCAAGATTCTACTCATCAAATTTAAGTATCACTGGTATATCAGTTCATCCAACTAACATTTCTAGAATTTTATAACAACAGTACTGAGTTCTGAAAATTATCTTTGATATGTCCATAAGTTCAATCTTCACTTGGTAATAGACCCAGTCTTAAATCAATATTATAAAAATACTTTGCTTCGTTCATTTAATTAAACAAATCATTGGTTCGAGGTAACCTATATCTTCTCTTGAGAGTAAACTTGTTGAGCTTTCGTTAACACATAATCTCACACTTCCATCTTTCTTATTAACACATCGTGCCGGTGCACTTTAGGGGGTACGCTAGGTCCAGTTGCATTTTTTTTTTCTAATTATCTCCTGCGTTTACTCTGGTAACTCCTTTATTTTATCTAGTGCCATTGTGTGCGGGGCTTTGGAATACAAGATAATTCATCTTATACGATCAATAAAACCTATCTAGTGCCATTGTGTGCGGGGCTTCTTGATTCGACAAGATAATTCATCTTATCAATAAAACCTTGAGAGATATACGATCAAGTTGCTCCCATATCTTTTAATACTTTAACGCATAAGGTATCCGCAATAATCTTCCACGTCATCACATCCATATTCTAAATAACATATCGCAAATTCTCGTTCTCGGAGACGTATCCTTTATTGAAGTAGATTCCCTTGACTGTTAATGCAACCCTGGCTAGGGCCAGTGATTTGTAATTTTCACCATATGCCCTTGGTTCCTTTCCATGCATGCGAGGTAGATGAGACTTTGCCCGCTGAGTGTATAATATGTTGACTTTTGTTTAAAAAACTCTCGCAAGGAACAACGGTACAATGAAACAAATAGAAGGATTCACAATTTTAATAAACTTAGAGTTGAAGAGAAAGAAGAAGTAATGATTTGAATATGAATGAGACAACCACATTAGTACTTAAGATGGCCAGTCTTTCATACCGTATGGCATACAGCACATGATTAGGTGGCGTCCCACCCGATTCTTTGTCATTCCGACAAAGTGTCTCATCATAACACTGTTTGTCCCAATCATAAAGCAAAACCCGAGGGGAACAATTAAATTTGAAAGGAATGCAAAATCCTCCGTTTTGATATCATCAGAAAGAATTTATTAAGAAAAGGAGTTCATACATTTTTAGGAATTAAAAAGGAATATACGCTGTAATGTTGAGGACAAGAATGATACCATTGGTCACCATCCACATTTCACTTGTATTCATCTTTCGAGTTTGATCGATCATATCCCAATTGTATATATAGCAACTTTAAAAGTATGCTAAAATGCCTTTGCAACTAAGCATTATGGTAGATTCTTACTTGTTAAGTCTCGCGTCTGTAACGTCGCACCTACACGTATATACTTTAACAATTTGATTATGATGGCATTCTTATCAAATAACCTTGAGTTTCCTCTTTTTAATTTGGAATATCAATGAATCATTCAACATAGCAATCTTTTTATTATTAATATTCTTTTTAGAAAAGTCTGGAAATCTTCCCAATCTTCTTCGGTCGTGCTCAGGCTTCCATTAAATCCATGAATTCCTTGAACTCTGATAATCCCAGTAATTGGATGAATAGTTACTCCATACGCTGGTTTTGTTGTTAATCTTATCAAACAATATTTGTACCTTCTTGTTGGGAATAACCAACTTCCTCATAATCGCGGATTACTTCGTCCTCTGAATTAACAATACTAAATCTAAAATAATATCCTTCCAGCTAATCTGAGTCTTTTGACAAATAAAAAACTCAAGTAGTAACTTGACAACCGATGTTTAAAACTTTTTTATTCGAAAAGGCTTTTAGAAATTTTGTAAGGAAAATCTTTTTCGAAAACTTGTTAAAAATTTTGAAAATTTTGAAAATCACACCTCCGGTTGTCCTTACTGTATGAGTTGGTTATTGTCCTTCTTATGACCAGATACCAGGTTAAAGAAACAATCACTCAAGGGTCCGTTCACTTCCATTTATCTCCTTTCCTTTATTGGGGTCTATTATTCTCTGTAAATAAATGAAAACTTCCGCTATCGTTGCACGTTATCTTATTTGTAGCTTCACATTAAGGCTCCCATACTGGTAGTATCCCCGTTAACCACTTTGTAATCATTAAGTAGAACAGACTATCCAATAGTCAACAAGTCAGCTAATGTCGCATCATCTTGTTAGAATATATATCATATCATTACAACACCATTTCCTAATTTCAAGAAATCTTCAGATCCCTAATCTCCTCTAACCCTCTCTTTAACACTTATGTACTCCATTCCACAAGCTAGTCATGAGTGGCCTAATTACCAATAGCTTCTTATAATTTGATAACAGCCATCCTCCAGAACACTTGAATCTTCTTTCTAAACTCCTTTCTCACCATGATTTGTATCTCAATACTCACCATTTATTGCTGCTATCGTGTCCCTTCTCGTAAATGCTGTTATTTCATTGGAAAGGTTTTTAAACTAAGGATATAGAATATAGTATATAGTAAACAGAAAAAATACATTCATGGTTGAATGTTCAAAAGAACAAGAATAAGCAAATGAAGGTTCTTGAATAGGTAGTCTCGTATCGAGAAATGATAGAATAGCACTGAATAACTTGAAGAGGCGCAACTGTCATAACAGAAAGTAATACCGCTAATACTGACAGAAGAACAAGGCGCAAATCGAATCTGGGAGAAGATGATGATCCTTAAACGGAAGGCTCCAAACGATCAGTTGATGCAGGGAAATCAGGATCTGCCATTGCCGTTGCCTGGATATCACGTCGCTAGTTGAGAATCCCAAATCACAACACGACCCGTGCCGGAGACTTACTATACATTCGCACTCAAAGTCACGATAACCTATCTTTCTATTTCCTATTCCTAATCCTAACCCTCTACCCAATCCCGACAATCTAGGCTTGTTTCAGTGACTTATAACCTGTAGCTCTGATACCAACCTGTGGCACCCTCCAAACCCGGGTCAGAAGTTTGGGGTCCACAACACATACTCAATATATAAA